>NW_015090897.1:818070-880362 GCF_001431845.1 Calidris pugnax
CCCCCCCCCCCCCGCCGGCACGGCCCTTCCCGCCCGCCCCGCCGCCATCGGGCGGGAAGGCGGCGGGAGCGGCTCCGGCGGGAGCGGGAAAGGCAGCGGGAAGCCCTGCGGTGGGATCGGGGCGGGACACCGGGAAACCCTCCGTCTGGACCGGGAAACCCTTTCGGCGGGACGGGGTAGGCACCGGGAAACCCTCCGGTGGGAGCGGGAAGGCGCCGGGAAACCTTCCGGCGGGAGCGGGCCGGGACGAGGCGCCGGGAAACTGTCCGGTGGCAGCGGGGCAGGCAGCTGGGACACCCTGCGGCGGGAGGTGGGCAGGAGACCGGGACACCCTCCGGGTGGGAGCCAGGCGGGAGACCGGGAAAGCCTCCGGTGGGACCGGACCGGGATAAAGTGACCGGGAAAGCCTCCGGTGGGAGAGGGGCAAGATGACTGGGAAAGCCTCCGGTGGGACCGGGAAGGGGCAAGAGACCAGGAAACCCTCCGGTGGGACCAGGCTGGGGCAGGGCACCGGGAAAACCTCTGGTGGGACCAGGACAGGAGACTGGGAAAGTCTCCGGAGGGACCGGGTCAGGGCAGGAAACCGGGAAACCCTCCGGTGGCAGCGGGAAGCCCCCAGGCAACCCTCTGGTGGGACCGGGTTGGGGCAGGAGACTTAGGAAAGCCTCCAGTGGAACTGGGCCAGGAGACCAGGCAACCCTCCGGTGGGATCGGAGACCTTGGGAAACCTCACCGGTGGGACCAGGAGAGGGCAAGAGACTGGGATACCCTCTGGTGGGACTGGGATAGGAGACCGGGAAACCTTCTGGTGGGACCGGGATAGGAGACCGGGAAACCTTCTGGTGGGACCGGGCCAGGACAAGAGACCGGGAGACCTTCCAGTGGGATCGGGATGAGGCAAGACACTGGGAAACCTTCTGGTGGGATGCAAGATGTCAGGAAACCCTCCGGTGGGACCAGGATGGGGTAAAAACCCGGGAAACCCTCTGATGGGGCCAGAGCAAGATGTCAGGAAACCCTCTAGTGGGATTGGGATGGGGCAAGACACTGGGAAACCCTCTGGTGGGACCGGGATGGGGCAAGACACTGGGAAACCCTCTGGTGGGACCAGGACGGGGCAAGAACCCCAACGAAACAAAGTTTCGTTGGGGTTCTTGCCCCATCCTGGTCCCACCAGAGGGTTTCAAGTCACTGGGGTGAAGCATCTTCAAATAATCTGTGACCCCCCTCCAGGCGAGACATCTCTACATCTGCGACTTCCACAAAAACTTAATTCAGAGCGTGAGGAACAGGAGGAAGAGGAAAGGCAGCGACGACGACGGCGACTCGCCGGTACAAGACGTCGACACTCCAGAGGTAACGAAACGCCTTGCGTTTGGGGTTTTTTTTCATTTATTTTTAAATTTATTTATATATTTTTTTTCTTCTCCTAATTGTTGTGCTAAGCTTGTTCTTGCCCTCGGCGTGTTTTGGGGCGTGCGTGGAAAGGGGAGGACTCCTGAGTCACTCGGTTCTTAACGTAACAAAAGCTAAATGAGTTTTACGGGGTTGTTTTCTGCATTAATTGTGGAATGAATAAGGCTGATTTGCCTGGAGAAGGCTCCAGGGAGACCTTAGAGCCCCTTCCGGTCCCTCAAGGGGCTCCAGGAGAGATGGGGAGGGACTCTGGATCAGGGAGGGGAGCCCTAGGGAGAAAGGGGAAGGGTTTGACACTGAAAGAGGGTAGATGGAGGCGAGATGTGGGGAAGAACTTGTTTGCTGTGAGGGTGGTGAGAGCCTGGCCCAGGTTGGCCCAAGAAGCTGTGGCTGCCCCATCCCTGGAGGGGTTCAAGGCCAGGCTGGAGGGGGGTGTCGGGGGAGTTGGACTAGACGGTCTTTTAACGTCCCTTCCAACCCAAATTATTCTACGACTTTCTAGATTATTCCTAAGTACCTGCCAGTTCGCTCAGAAAACTGCTATTTTCAGCTTTCTCCTTCTCCAGCATCCTCTCAGAAACCTGCCTGTGGCAGAGGGGGTGGGACTAGGTGACCTTTAAAGGTCCCTTCGCACCCGAACTCTTCTCTAATTCTCTAACAAGGTGCTCTGCTGGGTGTCAGCACAGCCTGCTCTCTGCGGGAGGGGACAGCCTGAGGGGTTGCTCTAAAGCCTGAATTTAACACCATCCTTTCCGGTCGGCGTCTGCGGGTACCGGGGACGTGTGGGGTGAAACCTGGGGCACGTGGCTGCGGCCCGAAGGCCGAGAGGATCCTCTAAGAGGATTTGAAGGGATTGGGAGTAGCTGGCTGCTGGGCTGTGTCCTTTGTCCCCGAAATATCTGTGGGAAATGCACGTTCTGGGTGGGTGCAGGTGGCTCTGGCGCGGCTGGAATCGCAGCTCTCCTCAAAGGCTCCTCAAAGCCTCCTGCAAGGGGGTTTCTCACACAAGAGTTACAAAACGTGTCACAGCTGATGGGTATCTCTGGAACAAAAAAATCTTCTATAATTCTCTAACGAGGTGCTCTGCTGGGTGTCAGCACAGCCTGCTCTCTGCGGGAGGGGACAGCCTGAGGGGTTGCTCTAAAGCCTGAATTTAACACCATCCTTTCCGGTCGGCGTCTGCGGGTACCGGGGACGTGTGGGGTGAAACCTGGGGCACGTGGCTGCGGCCCGAAGGCCGAGAGGATCCTCTAAGAGGATTTGAAGGGATTGGGAGTAGCTGGCTGCTGGGCTGTGTCCTTTGTCCCCGAAATATCTGTGGGAAATGCACGTTCTGGGTGGGTGCAGGTGGCTCTGGCGCGGCCGGAATCGCAGCTCTCCTCAAAGCCTTCTGTGAGAGGGTTTCTCACACAAGAGTTACGAAACGTGTTACAGCTGATGGGTATCTCTGGAACAAAAAAAAGCAGTTTTGTTTTGGTGTTTTTTTTTTAATGGTATTGCTGCAGGAAAGAAAACTGCCCGGAAAGCATTTTTGAGGAGTTTCAGGTGCCCGTTGGCTCTTGACCCTCTTGCTTCCCACTTGCTCTCCAGTTTACTGAGGCAGGGATAAAAATACCCTTCTTCCCAAGGCTTTCCAGACCCTCCCGTTCCCATCTGGAAGGGAACCATCGTGCCCATTGTTACCTGTTGGACGTGGTGCTGGTGGCTTGGGGGACGTGGTGGGAAGCTGCCGTGACGCCCCAGGGCGTGGGGTCCCCACTGCGAGGTGGGAAGTGGGATTTGTGCCGTGTTAAACTTCAGAAGAGCAAAGGGTACCCATCCCCTGTCGTGCCAGGCAGCATCACATCAATTTTTGGCCAAGTTACCAAGTTTTGGGGAGTTGTCCCCGTAACTCCCACCCGGGGCTGGTGGAGCAGGGAGGGGTGTGAAGAGCGAGAGCAGGGTTTTCTTCTTGCACCTTAAGCCAAAAAAAGCCCTGATGTTCTAGACTTTTTCCTGCTTCCAGCACCTGCTGTCTCACGGGGCCCACGTGCTGTATCTTGGTAAAATTTGTGTAAAATTTGATGGCTGAATTCACAGTTTAGGGGCTTCCTTGGAGTCAGCATCTTCAGAGCGAGAGCAGGGTTTTCTTCTTGCACCTTAAGCCAAAAAAAGCCCTGATGTTCTAGACTTTTTCCTGCTTTCAGCACCTGCCGTCTCACGGGGCCCACATGCTGTATCTTGGTAAAATTTGATGGCTGAAATCACAATTTAGGGGCTTCCTTGGAGTCAGCATCTTCACACCTGACAGTTGCTACTGGGCTTTGTGTTATTAAATGCTCAAACGTGGGAACAAACAAAAAAAAACCCAGAACAGATTAAAGGACAGTCATGAGTTCCAAATATTATATTAATTATTGTCCAAATATTATATTAAAGGGGGGCAGAGCTGTGCTGGGCAGTGGTGAAATGCTCTGAAACCCATTGGGGCTGCTCTCCTTTCCACGGGAAGGTGCCGGGTGGAGTTTTTTGGTCAAAAAGAGATTTGCTGAGGTCCCTGCCTGTCTGTGAGATTCCAGAATGGTTTTGGGGAGGTGAACTACAAATGACGGAATCCTTTTCAATGATGTCATTCTTTTCCCTACTTTTTCCTCACTTTTTCCTCACTTTTTCTCTTCCAGGTTGATTTATATCAGTTACAAGTAAACACACTTCGAAGGTACAAAAGACACTTCAAGCTACAGACCAGGCCGGGGCTCAACAAAGCACAGCTCGTTGAGGTACGTGGGACTGTCCCCCACCAGAAAACCCCCCTCCCTGGGGTCTGGGGCTTCCTGCCTCAAAAACCCTGTGAAATACGGATTTTGGGAAAAAAAAAAAAGGGAGCTGCTCATCTGGCTTCCTTCGGTGCCCCTCCCCGGGCTCCCCAGCTGGGTAAAACAAAAGTTCAAGTTATTTTCCTTAACTTTCCTCAAGGAGCTTAAAAATCTGGGGTGGAGTTGGGGATGGTGAGAGGGTCTGTGTGTCCCTGAATGTCACGGATTTACGGTCTGCGCGTTGGTCCCACCTTCACCCGAATCCTCCTGCTGAAAAGAGCTAAAAAACTTAAAGGAAAAAAAAGAGCTAAAAGAACTAAAAGTGCGGTGTGGCGGTGGGAAGGTTCAGGCTTTGCTTTAAAAAACTCATTATTGCAAACCTGCCTGGTTCTCTAAAGTATGGGAAGGTGAAGAGCAAGCTTCTGTTGATAATTAATCCTGTTAATTTAAACCACTGGCTTCTGCCACTGGAAAACTGGAACTTTATGAAATTAGTTTTGTTTTGGTTTTTTTTTATTGAGCTGTGAGTTGAACGGTGTGCGAGAGCCACTTTGCTGCGCAGAAATGGGATTTTAAAGGAATTTTTCGGCCCTGTGAAGGCACAGTTCCAGCTGGTGTGGGAGGAGAAGTAGTGCTCTCCTCCTCCCAGGGAGGCATGGATGCTTTTTCCCCCGGTTTGTGCCATGATATTTTAATTAAAATATATTTTAATCCTCCTACCTCGGTGCAAACCTTGTGTCGGTCTCTCCTTTAATCTGCCCGGATTAAAGTCTGGATTCTTAAACGGGAGGGAGGTCTCAGGGCTGGGAATAGCGCGGCTGTCACTAGGAATAAGGATTTAAAATCCATTTCTGTTTTCTTACCTGGGAGCGGAGGCAGAGCTGGCTCCTGACTGAGCAGGGCTGTGAGTTTGAAGGAGCAGGAGTGGGGTTTTTCCCCCAAACCTGGCGTTTCTAGGGCTCTGCTTCAGGTGGGTCTCTGGTTCCTGGTGTATGGCAGCCGCTCCTCCAACCAGGGCTTAAAAATCCACCCTAAGGGACTCTGCAAAGTGTGTTGCTGTGATTTTTTTGAGGGTGGAGTTTGGAAGTTGAACTTTCTGACTTTATTTATACTTTCCCTCTGGGGCAGTTAAATGAGCATCCCTTTATCCTCACTCCTCCTTGCCGATTTTAACCAAAAGCATTCCAGGAACAGCCCAGGACGGGGCTGGGGCAGGTGTGGTGTTTGGAGAGGTTTCTTTTAAAGTTGGGGCTCGTTTTGATGAAGGGAAAAGCTTCTGGAAAGACCAAAGTGCCTGGAGAGCTGTGTAGAGATTGCCACATTTCAGCATGGTGAATGGTCACCAGGGACAGCTCTGTTTCGAAGAGCTGAGTGTTGGGTTGTGATTCCCAAAGGCTCTTGTTCTGTCTGAGCCCTTCTGGGGGTGAGGACAGTGTCCCCCTCCCGAGCCTCCCGCTGCCGCCTCTGCTTCCTGCGCTCTCCCTCTGCTGATATCCCACAGTCAGTACTGGCTTGCTTTATTTGATTTATTTCTTCATTTAGTTATTACAGCTTTGACCACAGAGGTGCAATGATGCTCCCTACTTCTTTGGAGAACTCTTTCTTTCTTTTTTTTTTTTTATTTCTTTTTTTTTTTATTTTTTTTTTTCCCCTTTTTTTTTCTTTCTTTTTTCCCCTTTTTTCTTTTTTTTCCCCCCTTTTTTCCCCTTTCTCTTTTTTTTTTCCCCTTTTTTCCCCTTTCTCTTTTTTTTCCCCCCTTTTTTCCCCTTTCTCTTTTTTTTCCCCCCTTTTTTCCCCTTTCTCTTTTTTTTCCCCCCTTTTTTCCCCTTTCTCTTTTTTTTCCCCCCTTTTTTCCCCTTTCTCTTTTTTTTCCCCCCTTTTTTCCCCTTTCTCTTTTTTTTCCCCCCTTTTTTCCCCTTTCTCTTTTTTTTTCCCCCTTTTTTCCCCTTTCTCTTTTTTTTCCCCCCTTTTTTCCCCTTTCTCTTTTTTTTTTTTCCCCTTTTTTCCCCTTTCTCTTTTTTCCCCTTTCTCTTTCCATTCTCTTTTTTTTCTGTTCTCTTTTCCCCCCATGAAAGTTCTCTATGCTGTTTACTTAGCAAACAAGGGCACAATCTGCTCTATTTGCTTCGCAGTTCTCAATAAAATGCTTCTTGTCCTACCTTTTTTCCTGACTATTAAAGACTCTTGGGGAGAGGCAGGGGTTTAGTTCCCTTTTTAAGCTTCGTGATCGCACTCGGAAGCTCTCAATGTCGTCCGTTTAAGTGTGAATCCCCGTTTCCTGCGCGCCAGGGTGGGTGCTGAATTTCCTTGCCCTCTTCCTTCCCAGATCATCGGCTGCCACTTCAGGACAATCCCGGTGAACGAGAAGGACACCTTAACCTATTTCATCTACTCAGTGAAGAACGACAAGAACAAGCCTGACCTGAAGCTGGACAGTGGGGTCCATTAGGACGGGGCAGGTCGGGACTGAGGCCCCGGCCCCGAATCAAAAGACTGAGGGTTTTTGTCGATACGCAAAAGCTTTCTTTCTAACTTCTTTTTTTTTGGGGGGGTTTTTTGGGGTTGTTTTTTTTTTTTTCTTCCCCAGAGAGTTTGTCTCTGTTTTATTTTTTCATAACCTGGCTGATCTGTTTGAAAAACCATCTCTTAACGAAATGAATTTCCTCAGCAGAAGTATTTTAAATAAATATCACTGATATTGTTGCTCAAGTGGGTGTGTCTGTAACTTATTTAGTGAGTTACCTGTACCTGATAGTTAAGCTTGGACTAATTATGTCAGAATATTAAAGTATTTTTCAATTAAAGCGTGCCAAGGATGTATTTATGAATGTACCTCAGGTTCTCATGACGCAATGCCTTTTTTTTAAGCTGTGGCAGATTTGGCAATAGGTTTTTTTCCCAAGGTAAAAGGCTTTAAGTGATGGTTCCAGTTGTTGGTTGGGCAGAAAGGGCTGAATAACGTTTCCTTTTTTTTTTCCCCTTTGGAAAGAAGAATTTACGGGGGCTTTGATTTGTTGATTCGCCTTGTCCTTGCTGGGATACCCAAACTGTATAAGAAAAATATCCAGCTGTACTTCTGCTTTTAATTGAGTATCTTGGTGAAGTCTGATGTCAGGGATGACAAAAGGAGTGACTCCTTGTGCTGTCCTTGAGCTCTCGTGCCAGTCCCGGGGTGCAGAGTGTGGAATGTTTGATTCCTGTCTGCTGTAGGGGACTCGCCTCGGCTGGAGGGAAGGTGGAGGGAGAAGGGTTCTCGTCCTAAAGCGGAGGAGGACGCAGCTCCGTCCTCTTCACTTGGCATTTGCTGCAAGTCTAAACCTTACCAGATGTTTAAAAGCTTTTTCTGAATTTGGGGGGAAACCGAGAAAGCTGTGTTTGTGTGGTCTGATCTGCTCAATGTTTGTGAGTTTTTTATGAAACCTGCAACTGAGATGCTCCACTTTGTGTTCCTGACCCTCGCGTGGAGCCGCAGGGTGACAAACCCTGCCCTCGGACACCAGCCCTGGGGGGGCAGATTGCTTTCACCTGCAGCTTTTTATTGTTTTATGTATTTCCACAAGAGAGTTCTGCAGGGCTGGTCTTGGGGGTGGCAACTAAAATTGGTACTGGGGCTCCAGGGAGACCTTAGAGCCCCTTCCAGTCCCTCAAGGGGCTCCAGGAGAGATGGGGAGGGACTCTGGATGAGGGAGGGGAGCCCTAGGAGGAGGGGGAAGGGTTTGACACTGAAAGAGGGGAGATGGAGCTGAGCTGTGGGGAAGAACTTGTTTGGTGTGAGGGTGGCGAGAGCCTGGCCCAGGTTGCCCAGAGAAGCTGTGGCTGCCCCATCCCTGGAGGGGTTCAAGGGCAGGTTGGAGGGGGCTTGGAGCAACCTGGTCTGGTGGGAAGTGTCCCTGCCCAGGGCAGGGGTGGCACAGGGGGGGCTTTAAGGTCCCTTCCCACCTTCTGTGATTGTAAATTTCCAGGGGAGACCACTCTTGGGGCAGTGATCCCTCAGTGACCCCATCCTGCTGCAGGTGGAAAGTGGCACCGTTTTTTCTCCGGCGCACTATGGATTTTCCAGGAGCAGCGGAAGGAAAGGAACTGCAAAACTGACCTTACTGCCCGGATTTGCATCTGCCTTAATTTTTTCTGGGTGCAGCTGTGAATGTCAGGCATCTGCAACGTGGACCATGTAGAAACTCGAGGACACCAACGGGAGTGACTGGCCCTGGTTACTGATGGAAGCTTCCGGAGGACGTTGCACAGGAGCAGACACCAAATATTTTCTTAGCAGAGCATCAACTTTGGATATTTTGACCGCGGCTTGCCAGATTTATGGGTTGTTTTGTGCGTCGTTGTTTGGTTGGGTTTTTTTTTTTACCCTTAATTGATGATTTGGTTGGAAGCCCAAATGACTCAGGAATAATTACGTGAACTGGGCTTGAAAAGCCTGGCGACACAAACTGTGTGTTTAACAGCCGGGAGCCTCAAAATTACTTGGCAAAAATAGCACAGGCGGATTTACTTGAAACATGTATTATTTATTATTTGCTGTGTGTAATCGGCCCCCGCCATCCAGCCCTCGATTACTGACGGAGGAAGAAAAGCTGTTGTGGTGACAGGGTGAGGGGGAACTCGGCTCTGGGGGACCCTGTTTCAAACAAAGCTTGATTGAAAGAGCTGATTACATGGATTTTTTTTGTTGCCTTAACAGACTTTGCATCCGTCCCATCCTCTTTAGGCATCTGTCTGAATACATATATATAATGTATATACACACACACTACTGTAACTGTTCTCGTATTTTGAATGTTCAACGTTTATGTTTAACATTATTTTAAAATGTTTAAAAAATTCAATTAAGCAATGTAAGGTTTTACAGGTCACATAGTTAATGCAGGGGAACTGTTAGATATAATGAAGACCCAAGTGTGATTTAGCATCGTTAATGTGAGTTTTGATTTTTTTTTTTTTTTTCCAGTGGAATTTTCAAATACGAATGGTGAGACTTTGTCTTTTGTATTTTGTTGTGCATTTTAAATGGGAGGTGGCAGGCCATCTGCAGCAGCGCTGGGGACCCATCAGCTCCAGCTTCAACCAGCCGTTAGCCGTGGTGGCCATAAAGCTGTAGGAAGCTGCCGTAGGTCGCCACGAGAGTCCTGGTCCTGGTGAGGTGAAGCCTCAGGCCAGGAGTTTCTTCATCCGTAGCAATCAAGAATGTTGTGCTGAGTGAGAGGAGGTGGGCTTCGTGTGGGGGGATGAAGACCAGGATGAGTTAGGAGCTTCTAGAGTCTTCTACGCCATGATGGGGAGGAAGGCAGCTACCACATTTGAAAGGAGAACTTCTTACCTATCTGAGATTCTGAAAAGGAAACTTTTCTACAGTGTAAAAAGCGTTGCTGTCTTGTGGTTAGAAAGGAAGGGGTTTTGTTGTTGTTGTTTTGTTTTTCCCCCAGAAACATTTATGACATGATTGTAGAACAACCCTTGTTGTCTTCACTGAGGACTTGGAGTCGGTCACTGACCATTGCAGGGGATCACGAAGGATATCTTTGGTCCAAAGAAAATATCCCTGAAAGACATTGCCAGATATTTAAATAATTGTTGCTTTACTGGAGCTTTCACATGACATTAATTTCCAGTTATGGGCCCTTTCCAACCTGGACAATTCTGTGATTCTATCACCTCCAGAGGTCCCTTCCAACCCCGACCATTCGACCTGGACAATTCTGTGATTCTATCTCCAGAGGTCCCTGCCAACCCCAACCATTCTGTGATTCATTGCAAAGTGCTGTCAGTAGGAATCTGATGCAGCAGTTCTAGCTAGTTCAGGTCAAACAGAAGAGTCCAAAGGTGGGTGATGTCAATGCTGAAGTCCCCTGTAATGGGACGTGGGTTTACAAAACAGGCTAAGCATGTCCCCTGAGAAACAAAACCTGAAAACTGGCAGCGTTTTGGCTAATTGGCTCTATCTTGGTATAATTTCAAACCCTCTGAGGTGATGCCTGTCTACAACGATGGCTGTAGGGACCACAATCCGGGTCATGGCATGTGGGATGGGATGGCAAGAGGTCTTACTTGGGGCAGCAGAGCAGCTCATCGTGGTGGCAGTAACAAATCTCCTCGCATCCCTGCCCTGCCCAGAAGTGGTCCTGCAGACCAGCCTGGATCTGCCGGAGGTTCTGGTGGTCCTGGGGGATGCTGTGGCAGCGCAGGTCTCCCAGGGCTCTCCTGGAGCAGGCGGGACGGCGGGAGGGGACGGCGAGGACGGACAGGAGGGAGCTCAGCAGGACCAGCGCCGGGACCATCCTCATCTCTGCTGGGGTTCCTGCAGCTGGGGCTGGAGAGAGAGGAGGTAGGTGAGACCAGGAGAGCTCCTGAGCAGATCCCTTTCCCCAGTTTGCTTTCCTGGGGACTTTCAGAGGTTTGAGCCTGAGCCCTGGAGAGTGCTGTCTTCCAGGAGGTAAATAATATTGTGGCAGAACTGATGGACCAGGCTGCCCAGGGAAGCAGTGGAGCCACCATCCCTGCAGGTAGACGGGTAGACGTGGCATTTAGGGTTGTGGGTTAGTGGTGGTTTTTGTCAGTTTTGGGTTGATGGTTGGACTCAATGACCTTAAGGGGCCCTTCCAACCCAAACGATTCTATGGTTCTATATTAATTACTTTCTGTGCAACCTTGAGGATCCTTTCATGGGGAACCGAGGCTTCTGGTGCTGGAAATGATTCTGTGGTTCTATATTAATTACTTTCTGTGCAGCCTTGAGGATCCTTTCATGGGGAACCGAGGCTTCTGGTGCTGGAAATGCTGTTCCTTTGGCCTCTCACCCCGAGAACATTGCTCTGGGCTGGTGGTGCCTGAGGTGGTGCTTGGGGCGGTGTAAGGGGATGCAGTGATTGCTGCCAGACCAGGGGGTCTCTGGGTGCATTTCCTTCCCTTCCTGCCCGTTATGCCCATGGAAACAAGAGTCACCCACAAAAAATTAAGAGTATTTTTCCTCATTTAAAAAAAACCCCAAACACCTGCTGATGGAATCCTCCATCAGGGGCAGCTCAAGAAGCTGAAGCCATGAGGAGCCCAGAGGCTGCAGCTCTGCCTCATTCCACTCTGGCCTCCTGCAGTAGGGCTGAGAACGTTCTTTAATCTTTTTTATTATTATTATTTGAGTCCTGCGAACTGTCTTTTTACAGGAGGTCATCATGGTTCAAGTGATGCTCCTTTTTACAGTGTGGGATGGATGATTCCTTGCACAGCTCTGCCAACCAGGCTTTCCAGCAGCCCGTCCCATGCCAGCTCTGTACTTTATTTTCTGTATTTTTTAGTATTTTTTCCTGGGCAGTTACCTCACACACACCCCCACCCCCCAGCTATCTTGCTGATCTTCCATTGCCTCAGGCCAGGAATGACACACCACAGATTCTAGCTAAGAAAATCTGGGAATTTGGATTCAGAATAGGGACAAAATACTGTGCTTTGATGCTCTTCAATTATACTTCTCCATAAGATTTTGTGCAAACTAGGGTTTTTGAGCACCAGTAGCCAAATAAAATATTAAAAAGCAGCCAATATATTAAAGAACATGACTGAAGTAAAAATAAGCTCTTGTGTATTTTTGAACTTCTGTCGTAGAAGCAAAATTCATTGAATGATTCCTTTTAGTTTCCATGAACTTTTGAGTGGGAGACTCCCATAAACCACCAGTAATGGAGCCTTGGGGATCTATTTTTTAATTACCTTAGAGTGCAGCACTGAATAACATACTGTCTTTATTAGTTCTAGACCTCAAAACCGCTCCTCAAGTAAAGTAAACATTGTTCTAACTTTGCCTGATGTTGTTTCTTAGACTTGAGTAAAGAATCTGTATTATTATAATGATGGTTTTATTTTGTAAGAGTGTAAACATGGCCCTTAGGAGGGCTCTGCACTGAGAAGGCTAATGCTTGAAGAGGACAAGTTTGTTTATACTGTACCCTGATAAATGCCCATGTCAGGGGGTGCGATTTAACATTATTCAGTTCAAATGATTGAGCTTAATTATTTGAGTATTTAAGGGAAGAAAATTTCCATGGAAGAGAAAATTAGGAAGCAGGGGGCTTATGCCTGTGTTTCTTGTGATTGGATTATTCTGCGAGCTCTTCCCCTGAGGACTAGGCATTCATCGTATCTCGCTCTTGTGTTATTTTTTTTTAAATTTATTTAGTCCTAATAACTTGAGTGATGTTTCCCTACCTGCAGTTTGGCTGGATCGCTCTCTGGAATCTGTTCCTGGCTGCCCTGTCTGATCCAAATGCCTGGGAACCCATTCTGTCCCCAAAACAGGCAGATTTTCTAGGGGCTGTCGAATTGCTGGATTCGAACAACGGCCACTGAGAGTTTAAGGTCAGTGACTGCCTCGGGACATCGCCATGGGGTGGAATACGTATTTATTTTACTGCAATTTCATTTTTGCTTAAATATTTCCTCTGGTTTCTGGTGGGCTTTTTGTTTGTTTGTTTGTTTTTTTCCAGATCATAACACAAAGGAAACTTTTAGTCAAAAGACCCTTCTTCAAAAGGTAATTCCAGCATCCTTTTTCTTGAGAAAGTGCTGTGATTTCTTTCCCAGACCGTCCTTGCACAGAGGAAGGAGCATCACTGACCGCCTCGGTAAGGAGCAGAGGTAGTACCAGCCTGTTTATTCCCAAAGTACTTTTGCATCCCACAGAAACAGTCTTTTATCATAAGAACAAAGTGGGGGGAAATGTGATGGAGAAATCCAATCACTGAGGTGCCTCCAAGACTCTAAGCTCAGCTCTTAGAAACAGGGAAAACTGAGAAAGGGCACAAAAACGTGTATTTCGGCACCTCGAGAGACCCAAGCCTGTTTGGGAAAAGATAAATATTTACAGTTTGGTCTATCAGCTGTTAAACACACCATTAAAAAGGCATTATTAAGCAGGTCCCAGCTCCAGTTGCCTCATATTGAAAACAAGGAACGCGTTAATTGGTTCACTTCTGCTGTGTGATCTTGTCCAGTCCGCGCTGGGTTAACAACATGAGCTTAAAGTGAAACAAATTTAATATATACTTGTTTCTTAAGGTGCATTGAGTTCAAGGGCTGAAGGTATCTATGCAAAATAGAACGCTTTTTATTGCTTATTTGTTTGTCAAGTTTCCATTTCAGAAACACCTGTAAAATGCTGAGCTAAGCATGAATATTTCATATTTAACACTAATATGTGTTAGTGTGTAATAGTGAGGTTTATTAAAGCAAGAGCTTATTATGCAAGAGCTGCATAACTGATAATATTACAAAGAAAATTTTTTTTTCCCAAGGAATCGTTATGCAAGAGCTGCATAACTGATAATATTACAAAGAAAATTTTTTTCCATCAAAAAGAAAAAAAATATCCTTCAAATCACTTCTGTGTGAACAGTTGGTGCCTTGTCAGGGCGGCAGCTCCTGCCACTGAGGACAAATGTAGTGAATTTCAGTGAATTACTGCTTTGTAATTGCCATCAATACCGCGATTCTTCCCAGAAACTGAGTTCTCGTTAAAACCCGCTTAGTTTTTCCTAACGATAGCAGTTCATTGTGAACATGCCTCTCTCTATAGTCACCAATTTTGCTGCAGTATCGAGCCCCAGAAGGCAATATAGTAGTATGTTTAATGACTTCAGACGTTAATATGTAGCTTTGAAGAAGAGCAAGATAGTCAAAGAATTATCTTTAGCTGGATCGTGTCCATGCACCCGTCTCGAGGAGCATCTCTTGCCTACAATAAACCCGCTTTTCCCAAACCCTCTCCTGCCTGTTCCTGTAAATATTCCCCATTTCGCACGCCCTAACTGGCAGAAAAAGTGCAGAAGGATAATTTCAGGAGCAAGACATACCTTTCTCCTCTGCTTCGCTCCCTTCCACCTCCCAGGCAGCTGTGTCTCCGGACCCAGCCGGAGGGAGAGCCGGGGATGTGCGGGGAGGGAGGGATGAGGGATTGTGCTCCACAAACAGCCCTTTGTTGGTCCTGACTCCTGCTGGTGACCCACCATCCCTTCTCCAGCCAGGGGCCAGAGGGTGGGGATGGGGATGGGATGTTATTGGGATGGGGATGGGATGTTATTGGGATGGGGATGAGTGATGGGATGTTATCGGGATGGGATGGGATAGGGATGAGGACGGGATGTTTCCAGACTCCTCCTGCTTCAACAGAGACTAAAAGCTTCATGTTCAGAGCACCCAGAGCTGAATTATCACCTCATTTAATCTTTCCACAGACCCTTGACTGCATTGGCAAGACCTGACAGGGGAGCGATGGGTAAACATTATGGAACTCTTCAATTTGAACCCAGTGGAGTTCAACGTGTTTGGACAGTGAGTAGCCCAAGAAAAAAGACGTTTTTGCATAAAACGAAAGCTATGGAGCAATTTACTGCTGTCCCCAGCAACCTTGGCACTCATTAATCTAAAGATATACCCAACACATGGAAAATACAGAAATAATTTGACCTGTGAATGCTGTGTCTATTTATGTAAATGTTTGTATAAAATTAATATTTTCTGTGTGTTGCCCTATGCCTGTCGCCACCAAATTAATCAGGCCGTATCTTTCTCCTTAAAAACATTTCATCACCACGTTTGTGAGATACTTGGCTCTATGGGAATAAGCTGCAGAGACCGTTCCATCTGGGCTTTTGTTTACATATCACAGCATTAAAGTTTAATTGCCCGAGTGACACGTGTTTGCAGTGCAGTTCCTGCCTGACGATTAATATTTCGTGGAGGTTTTTTTTTTTTTGTTTATGGTTTCTTTTACCAGTAGTTCAGAACCACCCGTGGTATGTTTTCCTTTTGGACTAAGGATTCATTTCTGGTCTTGTGTTACTTGATGATGAGCCTAATTTAATGTGAAAAACAAACCTAAGCAGAGCTGATTTTCTCCTTTTCCTTCTCTTTTTTTTTTTTTTTCCTCTTTCATTTCTATCGCTCTCCAGTCACACGTAAAGCTCAGACATCCCCCCAGAGCATTACAATTGGAAAATTACAAGTGCCATTGACAGCCTCCTGTGGCAGCACACCGAAGGTGGAGTCCAACGTGGAATAAATCATGTTTCCAGTGACCACAGCTCATCCCTCTCCAGTCACACTTAATCACCAGGTAGGTAATGATTTTTCTTTAAAAAGCTCCCTTTGGTAGGCATCACCTATTGCTGTAGGGTTTTTATTTTCCCCCTTTATGCCTTGAAGAGGGTATGTGTCATTTATAGATTGTTTTGCCATTAGCTGCTGAGATTCCTCTTAAATTTAAACCCCAGGGCTTAGATCTGCTCGGGGCGGCTGATAAAGGAGGGGGATAGTCCCCTGGAACATCTGCCCTATCGCTCTCCAGTCACACGTAAAGCTCAGACATCCCCCCAGAGCATTACAATTGGAAAATTACAAGTGCCATTGACAGCCTCCTGTGGCAGCACACCGAAGGTGGAGTCCAACGTGGAATAAATCATGTTTCCAGTGACCACAGCTCATCCCTCTCCAGTCACACTTAATCACCAGGTAGGTAATGATTTTTCTTTAAAAAGCTCCCTTTGGTAGGCATCACCTATTGCTGTAGGGTTTTTATTTTCCCCCTTTATGCCTTGAAGAGGGTATGTGTCATTTATAGATTGTTTTGCCATTAGCTGCTGAGATTCCTCTTAAATTTAAACCCCAGGGCTTGGATCTGCTCAGGGTGGCTGATAAAAGAGGGGGATAGTCCCCTGGAACATCTGCCCTTGGTCTATTATCATCAAAAATACCCAAGACGTGTATGGGAGGTGGGGGTAGGAACTGGCAGGAACTTCTTTCCTTGATGAGCTTCTCTAAGAAATAAGATTTTTAAGACAAAGATTTTGCACAGAAAGACTAACCTGTGGTGGATACTGTTGGTCCCAGATGGATGGAGAAGGCTTCCCTGCACAAGACCAGAAGGTGGAGAAAGAAGAGGAGCAGAAGAGGAAGGATCAGTTTGGGAAGATTTCTTAATGTCCGTGGCTGTATCCATCACGTGAGATGTTGTGGAGTAAACACACCAGGGGTTTTCAGAGCCCAGTATTTTTGGGGGGGCAGATGCCTAAACCTTGCTTGGAAAGAAAGCAAGAATCTGCTCTTCTCTTGAGCTGGGAAAGGACAATCAGCAGCACAGCAATTAGCTGGCTTTACCAAGGTAAGAGCCAGTTCCTTTCTTCACAACTGTAGTGGGTGCTCTGGTTTGTGTGGGATAATTAGCAGCTGTCGTGCTTCGAGTAATTACTTTTGTGTTTGTGGAGAAGTAACTTGTCCCCATTGCAGGCGAGGCAAGCTGGTGGTTACCCAGGTCTGGGTTCTTGATGCCGAGCTGGAGCAGGATTGAGTCCATCCAGGCTGATGGTTGTGGTCCTGGAGGGTCAGTTATTGCCCAAAATTTCCCTCTCCCCAGTTTGTTTGGAGCTCTGGGGGCACCAGCCAGACTGGGCTCCGAGGGTCAGTGCTGGGAGGACACCAGGCTTTGGATGAAGAGTGTTTGGGATCACTGGTTTGGATTAAAGTCATTAAGCCCTTCTGCAACTCGGGCCTGTCACTGCTTAAATTTGCAACTTGCATCCTAATGATACAAGCGTGGCAGAAAAATGCTGATTTGTAAATATTTTTTTAATGCATACAGTCTGCTGGTGCAATGCACACATCGCTGAGCAGCAGTCTCCTCTGAAAACCTCCCCCTCACCACTGCCCCCAGTTTGTTTGGAGCTCTGGGGGGACCAGCCAGACTGGGCCCCAGGGGTCAGTGCTGGGAGGACACCAGGCTGTGGATGAAGAGCGTTTGGGATCACTGGTTTAGATTAAAGTCATTAAGCCCTTCTGCAACTCTGGCCTGTTACTGCTTAAATTTGCAACTTGCATCCTAATGATACAAGCGTGGCAGAAAAATGCTGATTTGTAAATATTTTTTTAATGCATACAGTCTGCTGGTGCAATGCACACATCGCTGCTGGCCTGTTACTGCTTAAATTTGCAACTTGCATCCTAATGATACAAGCGTGGCAGAAAAATGCTGATTTGTAAATATTTTTTTAATGCATACAGTCTGCTGGTGCAATGCACACATCGCTGAGCAGCAGTCTCCTCTGAAAAGTAGGGGGGGTTGGTTAAAGAGAAAAATGGGATGTTACCACAAAATTCCATAGAATGTAAAGTAATTTTTTAATCAAATCAGAATAACTGTATGGGTTACATCATTGTAAATTTTAAATAACTTCACTGTGATCACCTTAGAGGTTTCTAGAACTTCACAGGTAAGGACACCAGACTTACCTGGTCTGAGCCCTGCTTTGAGCAGGAGGGCTCCAGCCTGTGGCCTCCCTAAGTCCCTTTGGATAATTTAAATGAAATTTAATAATTTACTAACTGTGAAGCACCAGGCTGCGATGGGATCATACCGGGTACAGTTACAAGGCCTCTAAAATCATAATTGAGTAGGGAAGTTTTGGCAAAAGCAAACCAGCCCCTTCATCCTCTGAGCAATGTTCTGCAGGGGAAAAATCAGTCGCCACCTTTTCACCTTTTCTGCCCCTGCTGAGGGTCTTGGTGGAGTTTTGGGGTGGGTTTTTTCACGCTCTCATGGCCCGTTCCCGGGAAATCTTTTCACCGAGTTTTTTTCCAAAAATGCCCCTAAAATCATAATTGAGTATGGAAGCGTTGGCAAAAGCAAACTTCATCCTCTGAGCAATATTCTAACAGGGGAAAATCAGTCACCACCTTTTCTGTCCCTGCTGAGGGTCTGGGTGGAGTTTTGGGGTGGTTTTTTTTTTTTTCACGCTCTCATTGCACGTTCCCGGGAGAGCTTTTCACCGAGTTTTTTTCCAAAAAAAAAAAAAAAAAAAAAAAAGGGCAAAACTCTCTGTGGAAAGTTGTTATTTGGTGCCACCTGGTGTCGAGATGTCCCTCCCGGGGAAGGACGGGCCCCGCCGAGGCAGAGGGGGGTGTCGGGGTCCGGTGTCCCCCCGCGGGGTGAGGCGGGACCCCGCGCTGCGCTGCGCGGAGCCGGGCGGGGGGAAGGCGCGGAGCCGCGGAAAATCCCGGTTATTCCCAACCCCGGCGCTGGGCTCTCCCGCCGCCCGCTCGGACGGCAGAGGGCATGCCCGGCCCCGGGATGCTGCCGGCAAAAACCCGGGTTTCACTGGGAGTGTAAATGTACCCTTTGCGTTTACCCTTTTATCATTATTTTTCTTTAAATCAGGATGGTGACCATCATGATGGTTTTGGTACGCACCAGTTCATGCCTACCTTGTTCTCATCTCTGCATATTTTCCTATATACCTCCTGTATATAAATAAATAAATAGATATATAATATAATATATAAATAATAAATTCAAACCTTCCAGTCCCTCAAGGGGCTCCAGGAGTAAATAAATTCAAACCTTAGAGTCCCTCAAGGGGCTCCAGGAGAGATGGGGAGGGACTCTGGATCAGGGAGGGGAGCCCTAGGGAGAAAGGGGAAGGGTTTGACACTGAAAGAGGGGAGATTGAGATGAGGTCTTTGATGGAGGAACTTGTTTGGTGTGAGGGTGGTGAGAGCCTGGCCCAGGTTGCCCAGAGAAGCTGTGGCTGCCCCATCCCTGGAGGGGTTCAAGGCCAGGTTGGAGGGGGCTTGGAGCAACCTGGGCTGGTGGGAGGTGTCTGGGTGGCACTGAGTGGTCTTTAAGGTGCCTTCCCACCCAAACCATCTGAGGATTCTGTGATTGCTGGCAAACCCAGTCCTCTTCCACCTGAGGTGGTGGGAATGTACCGAGCAGAAAAACCCTACAATGCTAGGCATGTGTTAGAGCAAACCCGAGCTTTGTGAAGAATAAGGACAAAGCTCAAAGCCATTTTCCCCTCCTTGCTGACCCGTTATGGCAGGAAGAGTCAGCGGAGCCGGGCTTTTGATGGGAGCATTGCGGGTTTTACCAGACCCGGCAGACCCCCCTCTCAAAGCTGTGAGGCTGATCAAAAGAAAATGCTCAGCTACTCCCATCCTTCACGGGCATGTTCCGCTCTCCTACCACCGAATTTCTGCTGGGCGAGCTCAGGACTGGACTCATTTACTCCTGGAATGAAGCCTGGGCTGGGAGATGCCGTGGAGCGGTACATAATGAGGGCAATGGGGCGGAGGAGCGTAGGTCAGCCCGTGGTTCACACCCCTCTTTTACTGCTGGAGTTGTGGGGTAAAACCCGCTCTTTTTTTTTTGCCAACTTTGGCAAAAGGTGTAAATGCCCAGGCGCAGCGCGACGGCTTTAAATCTTGGATTCCTGCATGTATGTGCCAGATGGATCTTGTATAAACGTCCTGCTTTACAGCATGTCAGCATTTGCTGGTCGTTAGCTGGAGGTTAGAGCTGCCAGGCTGCGCTGTGGCAGCTCCCAGGGTTAAAAACAAATAATAAAAGATAAAAAAAAAAAAAAAGGCGAAAAGAGAAAACACACAAACACAAACAGACCCGACAGTTGCCCACGCAAGAGGGAATGGCAGGGTGACAGATACAGCTAAATTGTGTGGTGTACCTGCCCTTGTGCTTGAGCCCTGTTTGTTTTGTCTTGTCCTGATTTGACCTACACGGGGTACACGAGTGATAGGGTCTGTGGGGAAAACTATCTGTTTATCAATAACCATTTTAAAAGTCGTATAAATGTTGGTGTATTGTACACGGGATTATGGTTATCTTAAGAAATGTATATACAGCTCTGTGTGTGTGTGTGTATTTTTTCTTAGGAACAAGTCTGGAGCCTAGATAGGCTGCCAAATTAATCTAGTCATCATTTAATTTGATGACACAGGCCAGACCTATTTTTCAACACATGCGTTGAAACCCATTTACATCTGTGACATGCGTTTGTGCTCTCCGTATTTGCTGAACACAACCCTCCTTGCTAACTGGGATCGTTTCTACAGACCCCATCTTTAAGACATGACAATACGCATTTAAGTTGGCTACTAATTCTTGCCTCGAGCTCAAATTTTCTCCTCTATATACCTGAGGTGTGTATTAATAGTCAATATGCTCTAGAGTGCCTGCTTTTCATGTTTCTCCCTTTCCCTTTTCCCCTTCCCCTTTTCCTTTGAAATTAAACTTGTAATTGGTGAAAAAAAGAGACATAGGCTTTCCCTCTCCCTCCTCTCCCTCCTCTCCCTCCTCTCCCTCCTCTCCCTCCTCTCCCTCCTCTCCCTCCTCTCCCTCCTCTCCCTCCTCTCCCTCCTCTCCCTCCTCTCCCTCCTCTCCCTCCTCTCCCTTTGTAATTAAACTTGTAATTGCTGAAAATAAAGACATAGAGGGTTCTCCTTTGCCCTTTCCCTTCCCCCTTTCCCTTTCCCTTTGAAATTCAACTTCTAATTGCTGAAAAAAAACCAAAATACATAGGAGGTTCCAAAAACGTGGAACAAAAATTCGCCGTTTTTATGATGCACATGTTTAAATCTTACAGTTTTGGCCTGGAAGATGGTTAAAAGCAGGATGGAAACAGGTCTGTCTTAGCTGCTCCCTCTCTCTTGCTCTCCCTCTGCTGCCTCTTTCCCCCCCCCCTCCCACAACTCTCTTCTGCTCCGACCCAGAAGTGCGTTTTCATCCTTATAAAAGGTCCGTCAAGGCTTTAATTCCAGCGTCTCCATGACAGGTGCACCAGCAGAGGTTGGTGATGCTGCTCCAGCGCCTCTCAGGATTTCACCCCAGTGACAGGAAAGGACAGGGGGGTGCCATCTCCTCCATCCCTGCCCTCTCCCCCAAAGCCCCCCGGAGTTGCTCGGTCCAGCTTCTGCAGGTCCTTCTGGACCTGGGGGGACACGGGTGGCAATGCTGCTTCTGTCCCCTCCCCTCCTGGACAGGATCACTGGAGGCAATAGTCTCTGCAGGGGTGATGCTCATCCAGGGCACTTATTCCTCCACAAAGGCAAGTTCAAAGTCTTTTGCTGTGAGGGAAAATTTAGTGGTTTGTTGGTTTTTTTTCCTAAGTGGAGAAGAAAACACTCATGGTTGTGACCAAATGTCACTATTCTATTGATTGCCTTTTTCTGTAAGGTCCTGCCGGTGTTCCTGGGTTCAGCATCAGGCACTGTCCCACACAGTATTTATGGTTGATAATGCCACTTTATAAAAAAAAAAAAAAAATAGTGAAAAAAATGTCTGGAAATTTAATAGTTGCACTTCCCCCGGGGAAAAGTCCATTGGCAGAAGAAATGAATTGTTACCGTTAGCTCTAATTGCCAGTTCGATCGTTAAACTCTGCCTTGGGTCGGCCTTTCCCTCTGCCAGAGGGGTGTTAAGGACACATTAAGAGGGTGGGACTCTTAAGGCACTGCTCTTCATCGATACCCTGCCTCTTATTCAAGTGAGCTCCAGCAGTTGGGTGGGTTTTTCCTCAAAACATCCATAAGTGACCGATTTTCAGGGATTCTGGTGGCCGTAATCGTAATTGGATTATTCGCTCCCCGCTGGCTGGGGGGGGCTGCTCCTTGTCCCCCCCAAATCCCTGTTCTCCTTTTGGGAACCCTCCATGGAACATGCTGGTTGTGGTTTAGGTGTAGGTGGAGAAAAGAGCTTTAAAAGGCCCTTGGATGTGGTTTGCTAAAAGCTTGTTTAGTGTATGAATGGTGAAAATAAAAAAAAAAAAAGGAAGCGGGTGCCTCGTGCCGGGCCGTGCAGTTTCCAGGCGTATCTTACCCATAAAAAAATAAAATAAATAAATATCTTTCCTGCCTGTTGGATTTATGGCTGAGATAGCCAGATTACTAGAAACACTTACGCGTTTAATATCTTCACGTTTCGAGCAGGAGAAGGCAGGGCCAGGAGAAGGCAGTGGAATTGCCTTTTTTTTTGTTAGGTTTTTGTTGAGGTTTTTTTTTTTTTTGGTGGAGATTGTAAATTCTGTTGTGGAAAATGTAATAAAGAAGCAGCTTAAACAAAAAGAGGGGCTGTGCGGAGTCGCGAAACTTCCACTGGGTGAAAACAAATCCTGACTTTATGTCTGTTTCCCCCGAGAGATGTAATGTGAATGCTCACAGCTGGTTTTGGTTTCTTATTCCCTGATTAGGTTTAAATTAAAGGAAGGATGTCATATTGAATTATGGAGAATTACTTTATTTCACGTGCGTTGGTTTACACATACCTTCTCTCCCAGCCTGGCCGTGGCACTTGCAAGGACGCCCTGAAGAATATTAAAAATGAACTGGGTGGCAGTTTTGACGGAAAAGGGGCTCTGGGGGTCCCACTGAGGGACCGGAGCATCTCCCCGGCCCCCGGTCGGGGGTGTCCTGGTTTGAGGGAAAACAGCACCAATTTTCTGCTCGGTAATTTTCACTTCTCAGTGAAGCCTCTGCCAGCTAACGGGACTCTCTGCAATTAGCAGCACGTTGTTCCCCCAGCGTCGGCGCTCAGAGTGAGGAGACCTGATTGTTCCTGGTTTGGGCTGGGGAGCAGGGGGGCTCCTGCACACATGTCCTGCCCCCCCAGCCACGCTCAGCTCCTTATTCCCCCCCTTGGAGGGTGGGAGGCAGAAAAGCGCAGAGGGGTGGCACCTGTGGCCTGTTCCCCTCCAGACCAAAAAAAAAAGGTTAGAAAAGCTCGGTTTGGGCAACTGGCACACTCTTGGGTGTGCAAATGGGTTTTCAAACTTTATGTGGGATGCTCTGGCTGTTATTTTCCTTGCCACTTATCAGCTCTGTGGGAGCTGCAAGACAGAAAGGATGCGTTAATGAAAACTATTCCGGTAAATATATATATAAAAAGAAATATATGTATTTAAAATAGAGTAGGAAAAAAAGAATAAAATTAGCGAGCTGTACAGAAAAATTGTTGATTTGAGTGAGGGGTTTTACAAAGCCGTGCTGTTACTAATATGTGGGAAGAAGATGCTGCCTCGCTGCAGCTGGATGTGCAGAGACCTGAACATCCCCTCCACATCCTCGTGCTTCCCTAGTAATCTCTTTTTTCCTTCTCCCTGAGAGGCTGCTCCTGTCACGCTGTGTTTCTGAGTGGGGGCCGAGGAGCCTGTTACTGACCCACGGGGTAATTGCACCAAAAATTGCAATTCTTTCTGAGAAACTGGAACCTGCGTGGGTCCTTCCCAGCCCTTGTCATCTAGGAATTGGTATGGCTGGTTGTGCAGGACACCTGGTCTGTCTTACTCTTCAGCTCGTCCCTCTCTGCAAGGCTAGGAAGCCTTTGGGATGTTTGCAGTCTCCAGCAACAGCTTTTTATATTAGTATAGTGGTAAATAATAGTCATAGTAATAATAATAATATCAATAATAATCAATACTAATAAAAAGTTGTTTAATAATTATAATAATTATTAGCAGATTGTTTATAATTCGTTGTTTAATAATAATGAAGTTGTTTAATAATTATTATTATTATTAGTGGGTTGTTTATAATTAGTTGTTTATTATTATCATTATTTCTGTTCTCTTTATCCCAAGGATTCCAAGGGGCAGTGACCCCCACCTCAGGACCAGGCTGACCAGCAACTCCTGCTCTTGCCCAGAAGTTTCCAGTTTCACCTTCCCCCCCCCAGCTGTGTGTTACCCCACCTGACACCAACCAGGAATATTGCTGTACCCGTTTCCCCCCCCATAAAATGGAGGCAAAAGAGACATCTGCTTCTCAAAAGTAAGCTGTAAAATTAAATACCTGGCCGTTTTGAAGCACTTTAATGCAATTTGAACGGGAGCCATAAAAGGACCTCAGGCTGAGAGGGGGAGAGAGCCTTTTATTACACATTTTAGGGAAAAAAAGCCCCCACAGAAGAGACAATGGGTGTTTCATCAGGTTCTTTTTAGATCAGCTGTGGGACATACAGGCTTGTAGCTTGAATTCATCGATGCTTTTTTCTTTTTCCCTTTTTTTTTTTTTTCATGCTACGTGCATTATCTATCGCTTATTGCTGCTCCCGTGTCTCCTTCCAGCCAGAACACTTTTTGCTACTGATCTGTAGTGTTTGGCTGAGGAAATAAAACGTCCTTGAGCAAACCTACTTTTTTTTTTAGTCCACTGTGCCACTGATTTATTTCAGCTCTGCCAAACTGACCCTTTTGTGGCCGGCGTGGCGTGCTGGCTGCCCACAGCGGGTGCAGCCGGGTGGGAGCTGCTGGAACCAAAGCAGCTCCTGATTCTTCTGAGCATTGAGTGGCTCTCTGGCCTTCCTCATGCTCAGGCTCTGTGGGAAATAGGGCAATGGGCAAGAATGGTTAAAATGTGCAGGTAGTCGTTCTAAACACACAAAAAAAAAGTTAAAACCAAGAGTTTCCTGTGCTTTGGAAAGTTGGGATTTTCTCCTGCGTGTTCCTGAGGGGGGCAGTGACCCAGGAGGAGGTTTCTCCTGCCTGTAGGTCCCTGCACTCCCTGCTCTCAAAAAAAAAAAGAGAAAACAGAAACAAATTTCCCCCTACCAACTACTCAATTACACCCTGGCCGTCAGCAGAGGTGTTCCGTGAAGGGGGTGGGTGTGTTTTGGACATGTCACTGAGTGATGCATTTAATCAAGAACACCTCGCGCTTGTGAGGCTTGCTTTTTCCTTTGGCTTTTTTTCCTTTTGCTGTTCTTCTTTTGCTCTTTTCTTTTTGCTTTTTTCCTTTTTTTCTTTTGCTCTTTCATTTTCTTCTTTTGCCTCATTTTTCTTTTTACTTTTATTTTTTCCTTTTTCCTTCTTTTTTCCCTTTCTTTTTCTCTTTCCTTTTTTCTTTTTCCTTTTTTCTTTTTCCTTTTTTCTCTTTCCTTTTTTTCTCTTTCCTTTTTCTCTTTCCTTTTTTTCTCTTTCCTTTTTTCCCTTTCCTTTTTTCCCTTTCTTTTTCCTTTCCTTTTGTCTCTTTCATTTTTTCTCTTTCCTTTTTCTCTTTCCTTTTTTCTCTTTCCTTTTTCCTTTCCCTTTTCCCTTTCCTTTTTTCTTTCTTTTTTTATCTTTCCTTTTTTTCTCTTTCCTTTTTTTCTCTTTCCTTTTTTTCTCTTTCCTTTTTTCTCTTTACCTTTTTACCTTTTTTCCTTTTTCTTTCTTTTTTTCCTCCTTTTTTTTTCTTTTTTCCCCTTTCCTTTTTCTTTTTCCTTTTTCTTTTTCTCCACCCCTCTCTTCTCTCACTCCTCATTTGCTTTTCCCTCCCTCTCTCTCTCTCTCTCTTTCTTTCCCCACCAGCAGAATCGATCGAGGAGGAAATCTCCACCCCTCTCTTCTCTCACTCCTCTTTTGCTTTTCCCTCCCCCCTCTCTCTCTCTCTCTTTCTTTCCCCACCAGCAGAATCGATCGAGGAGGAAATCCCCTCTTTCAGTTACTTTCATACGCTTTCATACCGTGTTTGCCCCACTTTATTTCTCAGCTTTGTTATTTCCACTCCCCAGTAAAATCTATCACCTTGGAGTGAGTTATTTGCTTTTCTGGAGGGCGGCAAATGCCACCCACCCCGTTAAGGTCAGGCTCCAGCCCCTTCGCCCCGCTATTGTTCCGTCCCGTCCGTCCCCACTCTGTCATCGCAGCGCGACAGCTCCAGCTGGGAGGGCAGGGAAATCACTCCCTCAAGAGCAGTTTATCACGGCAATAAATGTTATATGTTTTACTGGGATGCCATCAAAGTTCACCATCGTGCCGGAGCCCAAACAATTGTTCCTTTTATTCTCCGTCGATTGTGCGGGCTGCGCCGGGGAGGGGTCTCTGTCCCGCAGATCCTGAAGGTGCCAGGTGGCACTTCCAGCTTCTGCTGTGCCCTGAAAATCACAGAATTTGCCCAGAGAAGTGTTACAATATTTTTAATTAATCGCTGCTGCTCGGTTTTCTTCCTGTTCTCCCCACTGCCTGGGCTCTAATTGCTTTGCTGGCATAGGCGGCTCCAAAGTCACGTCAATTAAAGGCTCTATGTGGCCTTTACCTTTCTCTCTGGTTGTTTCCTCCTCTTTCTGGTGCTGCCCGTGCACGGCTGCTGCCTTCAGAGCCCCGGGCCCCTGAGGGGTTTGGTGACTGCAACTGGTACCCAGCAGAATCCAGCCAGCCCGCTCAATTGGTCTGTCATTTGTGAAATTAGATATTTTAATTTTTAATTTTTTTTTTCTCAAATACTAGACAGAAAAGAGAAACCTTTCTGCTTGCATTTCCTCCCCCATCTTCCTATTAAATCCTGATCTTTCCTCAGCCAAGAGAGCTTAATAAAACCCGAGAACACACCTTGCCGCATTAATTTTATCCAGCAGAACTGCTTGTAGCAATATGAAAACAAGTTGCTGAATGTGTGACAGGGTAATTCGCCGAGCACTAAAGGAAATTGCTTGAAACAAAAAGAAATTTGTTATGCTCTAAGCTCTCGGTGACATATGAGAGCTCCCAGTACTGTGGTGGGAAAAGCGGTCCGCAGCCCTGCACTGACATGTGGTAGGTGTCCCACTGGCCCGAAGTGCAGGGTGGGATTGACTCAAACTATCGGGGACTTGAGGTTAAGTTCCCAGCAATGTTTTCAGCCAAGAACACGAAGGAAAAATTTGAAAAGTCAAAATATTTCAGTTTAACTTTTTTTTTTTCTACTGAAAATCCTTTCATTCCTTTTTTTTTCTTTTCCTCTTTTTTTTTTTTTCCTTCAGAACACTTTGTTCTAAGTCTGGCTCCACTTAGTGAAGGGAAGAGAAAGCAGGACCCAAACCTGGCGCTTGGCACATCCCTTCCTCAGGCAGACGGGGCTGGCAGCTCCCAGTGCTCCCCATCTGCTCCAGCCAGCCAGTGGCACCCAGGAACCTGCAATGGTCGGGGAAGAGGCAACACTGCAGCTTCTGGTGCTCCTGATGACCAATTTCACCATGAGATAGAGCCTCGGAGCCAACCAAGGTAAACCAGAGCCACCATTCTGGAGATCACCATCGGGATGGACTGGGGACATTTGCTGTAGACAGACCGGAGGTTCGGTGATGGGACTCCATCTCTCACCCCAGTTGTCTGGGTCACTTGTCTGGGTACTCTTGAGAAAAATATGTATTCACTGCTGGGATCTTAATTTTGGGACCTCCTGATGACCAATTTCACCATGAGATAGAGCCTCGGAGCCAACCAAGGTAAACCAGAGCCACCATTCTGGAGATCACCATCGGGATGGACTGGGGACATTTGCTGTAGACAGACCGGAGGTTCGGTGATGGGACTCCATCTCTCACCCCAGTGTTAGGGGGACCCTTGTCTGGGTACTCTTGAGACAAATTAGTATTCACTGCTGGGATCTTAATTTTGGGACTGCTGTGTGATTAATTTCATTTTATGTTACGCAGGAATGCTGGCTGCAGATGAGCAGGAGAAAGCTTTTCTTTGACTAATGAACGTTGTGATGCATATCGAGGCCACAAGAGGAAGAGCTGGAGATACATCACTGGCTGGATGGGGCTCGGCTTCAAAGAGGTAAATATCAAGTGCAAAAATGAAGGCTCATTAAATGAGATGATACAGCGGGACTGTGGGATCGGTGTCAACAGCTGGTTTACTTCTCCTGGTATGACCAGTGTTCACTTATTGGCTCTTAACTGAGCTGGATTAAGGGCTTTTGATCAAAAGGAGTGGAAGGACATATTTTCCTGCTGTGTATTTTCCTGGTTTGTTTGATTATTTTTTATTCTGATAGAGATGGATATTTGGCCACAAATATTATGAAAGGTTTGGGTTCCTGCATCTACAAGTTTCAAGAAAAAATGCTGATGGGGGTTAGGAAGGTTCCTCTGAACAAGTGCAAATGCTTGGTCTGGAAGCCGTGTTTTCTAACTGGGTTTAGGATGTTGTGTGCCTTTCCACAGCCTTGGCTCTTGAGCACTGGCATGGAGTTTAGTAACCAGGTCAGGGTTTGGGGTTGTTTTCTGGTCTGGTGGGAGGTGTCCCTGCCCAGGGCAGGTGGTTGGAACTCAATGATCTTTAAGGTGTCTTCCAACCCAAACCATTCTATGATTCCATGATGGGCGGTTTGGTGGTCTGTAGAAAGAGCAATAATGAAAGTTGAATGGTCACTCAGGTGGTTTCATGGTTTCCATGGGTTTGGCCAACATCGGTCAGCAGAGTTCCTGTCCTCCAGCCGACTCCTGAACTCGGATTTCAGAGCTGGAAGCTGGAGACCCAGAAAGCTCTTCCTGCCTGGGTACCACCTCTCAGTTTCCAGGTCTGCAGGCTGCTTCCACCTGGGGATGTGCATTTATTCCAGGGCTCGGAGAGCTAATGGAGCGGGCGTGCTGCCAGCCTCCCAGCTCCTCCTGCTATCGGCCCCTTTATCTAGGGCTGAAACGCTCCGGGGGCATCGTTAAGGTGTTATCCCTCGTTTTTATCTCTTGGCTCACCTTCAGCTCTGATGAGCTCCCTGAGCAGGAGGCAGCAACACAGACTGATGCTGATGGCAAAAAAAAAAAAGATGAGTGCTTTTAAACGTTGTTAAAGGTTCCTCGAGGCCTCGAGTGGCTACACAGTTAGTGTGGTTTTGTATGAAGGGAAAAAAAAATATAAACAAAGCGTGGATTTATTTATTGTAGCCGGGCTGAGAGTGAAGGTGGAGGGCTGGCCTGTCACCCACCTCAGCCAGCTGCAAAATTGGGGGGGGTATTTAAACTCAGAGCATCAGCAAAGCTTTGCAGCAAAGGTATAAATGGGGTTTTTTTGGGGAGGGAAGGGGGGCGTGTGTAACTCTAATGTTTTCTGAGTAATTTGACTAACATTTTAGGTTCAGCTGGTCAGGTCCCAGAGACCAATAGCCGAGCGGTCCTGGGAATACTCAGGTGTTCTTCTGGTCACCTGACTTCTCTTTTCATTTGGTTTGAAGCGCTGCCCCTGGTCAAGGGAGCGCCTGCGGCTTCCGGTGTTGAAAAGGCTTTTCACGTCCCTGCCCCGCTGTAACCAGAGCTGCTCCATAAAACCCTGCCCTTCCTGCCGCAGCCTCTTAGGGCTGCCTTACATCACAGCCAAGAGAGCCCCCTATTTCACTCCCCCCACCCCTCAAAAAAAAAAATTAAAACCCCCCAAAAATTCTGAATGAAAGGCTCAGCGAGCCTGCCGCCCCTTTGCACGGCTGTGCCATCTGCAGCACAAACCTCTGAGCACTCCATATTGAGCGTGTTTGGGGTAAAATAGTGGGGTTCCAGATGATAGATGGAATGGCTGCATCATATCTTGGGAAAACATTTAAAAGGGTGTTTTGTTTCTGCGAGCACACGGGGGATTTGATGTAATAGTGCTCGCAACAGTTGATATAGAGGAAATTATTGCTTCCCAATAAAATTCTCCATTTTTATTGGCTCACATACAGAGAATGGCAGCCAGCTGATAAAATACTCTGTGGAATTTTCCTTCCATCCAGCCATGTACTCTACAGCTATGAAGTGTGTCTTTTTTTTTAAAGCGGGCAGATTATGATTGTTTGAAAGCATTTTATGTTTATCGTACTACTCTTTAGGTGGGAGTCTTTGCATATTTTGTGTTTTAACTGAAACTTTGGCTTTTAGACCTACAGGATGTGACAGTAGAGTAAAGAATAATCATAAAAATAATCACATAAATCTCTTATCTCTGTCAGATATTTACAGGCAAAGTAAGATGTATATGCTGCAAGAGCATTTCTAACTTTTCACATGAGATTCGGATTCCTGATAGAATGTCTAGTTAAGGAGATATATATATATACACACACACATATATAATATGGCTTTGTAAGACTGAAACTGTAAACAACATTTGCAAAATATTACTTCATCAGGGGCATGAAAATCTAGAAAACAGATCAGCCTTACTATCTTCCCTAAAATAAACACAGACGTCCTCAGAAATTTAAACTCTGCAGCATTACGTGCATTTACTAATAACAATTCCTTAACTTTCCAGAATGGAAAATCTTCAATTTCCTACTCGTTTAGTTACTGGAAAGTATAAAGCATTTCATCATATTAAACTGGGATTTCTTTGTTCACAAGGGGAAATTTGGATCCTAAGGCTTAGGACCAGAAGAGGACCCGGCCAGTGGGTTTTTAGGTTCCTGCTCTCCAGGGCTCTGGGTCTTCCTGGGCTGGGCACAGAGAAATCCGGGTGACCCAGGAGGGGACCTGGAAAACTGCATGGAGTGTCTCTGCTCCAGCCCAGGCACAGGGCAGCTTAGAATCATGGAGTCATAGAATTGTCAGGGTCAAAAGGGACCTTTCAGGCCATCAAGTCCAACCATCAACCCAACACTGTCAAACCCACCACTAACCCATGTCCCTCAGCACCACGTCTGTCTGGCTTTTAAACACCTCCAGGGATGGGGACTCCACCACTGCCCTGGGCAGCCTCTGCCAAGGCTTGACAACCCTTTGGGTGAAGAAATTGTTCCCAATCTCCATCCTAAACTGTTTCCTCTTGCCCCATTGCCTGTTCCTTGGGAGAAGAGACCAACCCCCCCGGCGACCCCCTCCTTTCAGGGAGTTGGAGAGAGCGAGAAGGTCTCCCCTCAGCCTCCTTTTCTCCATTTCTTGGCCTAGCCCTCTCCATCACTCACGCAGTGGTGATACACTCAGTCTACCTTCTTTTCTGTCCCTAGGAATTTACAAACCACCTTAGCTTTCTTGTCAGCAGCCCGTTTGGTGTGTCAGGATGGTCCCCCTGAAAAAACTGATCAGTTCTGCTGAGTAGCTCCAGAGGGGGTGGAAACACCAAGTAAAGGTGATGGTTGACCATTTTCCTATCGTTTGCCAGGTGATGTGGTGGCTGGGCTTTCCCCATAGCTGTGGAAGGCACAGATCCTCTGGTGGCTCCTGAGGAGGGGGGCAGTGATGGGGCAGAACCTCAGCCATGGCAAACCCTTCCCTTTAACTCGGTATGTATGAACCAGCTTTCACCTGAAGAACAGGAACTTCTCCTCTCTGTTGTCAAAGGAGTGCAAGCCATGAAGGACCTGCAAAGTGCATTACAGCACTCCCCAGTGCTCGTCAGCTGTCCAGAAAGGTCCTGCCATTGATTGGAAACCTCTCCTTGTTCGGCTCCCAGGCTTCTCCAGGACTGAAGTCCCCCCTGTTTGAATTGTCAAACAGATCGTTGTCACTGGGCAGAGCTGGCAGGGGAAATAACGCCATGGAAGAGTCAAGTGATATGGAATTTTTATGAAATGTTTTACAAATCTGTATTAAACCCAGCCTTTTACTTCTAATTAAATTAACATCATACCATACTGAAACTTTTATGCGCTAGTTTAAGAGTTACGGCTAAACGACGTTATGAACTCATTATGTCAATACACCGCAGCGTTGACCCAGACTTGTGTCCCCATCCTCCAAATCTTACCCATTCCACACTTGGTTTACCACAAAAATGGCCTGGATTACGATGAGCTTAAAACAAGAGGACACGCTTTAACATAGCTTCTGTGTTTCAAGTGTGCAACGACGGCCTTGTTAACAAGAAGCAGACTCAGGCGTGCTGCAGCCACTCTGGCAATTAGGCATATGTTAGTCCTCCGTTCTGCCAGAGCACGGACCGAAAGGAGATACCCCTCCTCTGGAGGCTGGAGAGCACCAGCTATGGATCTGAGGACAAATCCAAATGGAAACAGGAGGTTTTGAGCAAATAGATGATAACAATGATATGAATTTCCGTGCTTCCTAATGGGAAGGTGTAGAGAAGGTGGAGGCACCTTCTCCTGTGTGAACAGCAGAAGGACTATAGACCACAGGCACAGGCTGGAACTTGATATAAGGAACCTTATATCTCAACTTGATACAAGGGAAAAAGTTTCTTCACCATGAGAGTCATCAGACCCTGAAGCAGATTGTCCAGCCAGATTGTGCAATCCCTGTTTTTGGACATACTGAAAAATTGACCAGACAAGGTGTTGAGTGTCTGCTCTAACAACCTTCTTTGTGCAGATGACTTGATCAGATGGGTGTTGGTTCCTGCACAAAACTGCTGGTTTTGGATGAGATGTAAAAAAAAAAAACAACTATTTTTATTGCTGCACTTGTTCTTCATTCTTCTTCCCTTAGTAAAATCTAAACTAGAGGAAAATATGTATTTTTATGCATGTATTCACAAGGACAAACTGTGTCAAATATGGTTGGGATGAAGATCCAGGTGCAGCAAGAGAGCAACTAACTCCATTGTGAAAAAGGTGCAGGGAATTGGAGCACAGTGAGAAGGCAAGAAGCTGCAAGTGAGAAGGTGCACAAGAAGAGGGTGGTGAAGACTCAGTGATGCCTGTCGTCTCCTTGGTGTTTCTCCAGTGCTTGCCGTAGCAGAGGGCAAAAACCAAGGGCATACAGTCATCGAGCCACACCACAGTGCGGTGGCTGCTGTTGGTGCCAGTACATTGGCAAGAAAATTGAGATAGTGGAACTACACAGTGTGTTTTTTAGAGCCATAAGCAGTATTTTAGTGGCTGCTTTCAGAGTCAGCTGTGAGTGCCCCTACGGGTTGTACATCTCCTCTGGCTCTTGGTGGAATCAGCCGTGGTTTGAGGCATTGGTGAGGGACTTCTGTGGTTTGGTTGACGACTGTCTTTCGTTTCTTCAGTAGATTGGGGTTAACATCACTGGCTGGCTTCAAGCAAGCCTCCTTGTAACAATGCTTTCGATGACAACTGCAACACTTAACAAAAATGGGCATTTAAGAATTATTATAATCCTAATAATGTAAAGAGCGTTGCTTGGTGGTTTGGTTTTTTTTTTTCAGATTCACAAGTGTATAGAGATGTCATTTATGTCCTAGACACATTAATTTCTGATTTTTTTTCCTTTAACTCTCTTAATTGGAAGAAAGTATGTTGCTGTTGATTTATGAACTCTTCAGAAGTGCCAGGGATCATTTTAAATGTACACAGCTGCTCTGCAGTAGTTTAACTTGGCAGATAGTATTAAACCATTGAATTGTGTCATTTATTTGTGTATGCACACAATAAGTTCCTTGTGCAGGTTCTTCAGAAATAGTCTCAACGTCGATTCGGAAACGTGGCCTAAAAATAACCCAGCCCCATGATTTATCGTTTTGGTGCCTGTCTCCAAACAGTACATCTAGAATGAGGGATGGGATACCATGTATACCCCAGATAAGGCAACGGAATGGAAACCATCCGTAAGAGGAGCTGGAGGCCCAGGTCTAAAATGGAAAAGTTCCCAGGGCGGGCGAGGGAGGGGGGCGCGTGATGGGAACCGACCCGGTGGTTGGGAAGGAGGCGACGGAGCTCAGGGCTGGGCCGGGGACCGCGCCGCGCGGGGGGCTGAGAGAGAGCAGCATCGCCCCTCGGAGCGGAGCATAAATCAGGGCAACTCGCTCTGTCACCCCGTGCGGGGGCATCATAAAAGTAACGCCTGTCGTCTGGAAAAAATCTGGGCTGGGAGAAGAATATAATGCGTTTCGCATACGCCCCCGTCCAGCGCGCCGAATCCTACAGCACCAGAAAATAAAACACTTAGGAAGCAGGTCTCTTTATACCGAGGGGTGACATCTGCAAATATAGTCTACAGTCAATACTATGTGACTTGATTTATGCCTTAAACAATTCCATGAGAGAGAGAAGAAAAAAAAAAAAGCAGTATAGATTGTATTATAGCTCTAAAAAATAACTTTTTAGGCCATGATACTAATCCCTTTGATCCACACCACTTAGTGTATTGGAAAGCAGAAGAACTTCCCTTATTTCTCCTCTGGCTGCAAAATGGAATAAAAGCAGCCTTCAGGGAATTGTAGATTCAGTTACATCCTCGACCAGAGAAGCTAACGGGCAGTGTTTAAAGACTGATTGATAGGCATCATCTCTTGATGATCATAGCAGAACTTCTCGGGCTGCTGATTGCAAGCACAGACATGCTGGAAAGCAAAATTTATGCCTGTCAGACTTTTCTGCCGTGCTTTGTCTCCTCTTCCCTTCCCCTCAAACCAGATTTCAGCAATCTGACATGGAAATCAAGAACAACAGCCACACAAACCTGAGCCAAGGACTAATATCGGACCCATAAGTTTCAAATATTTTACTTGGGTAAACAGTATAAAGGAGAGAAATTAAAATGAAATTGGGGGTAAATTGCCTTAATCTGACGGAACTTTAGCACATCAGAAGCTGTAGGAGCTGTAAAGACTTTAGAATGTAGGTGTAGCATCATTTATTCATGATGATTCAATTCTTCAATCCATCACTGTCACAAAATTTCCATGTGCTCTGGGCAGGCACAACATGGAGAATGAGTTGCTTTCAGGAGGTCATGAAACTTCTGTTACCTCATTAGGAAGGGCTGTGAAGCACGGATTTACTTCTGATCCAGGGTCAGCACTGGCAACAGCTGATGAAATTGAAATGTTAGTGGGATTTCCCTCTTTTTTCTCCCTGCTTTCTGAGGTGGCAACGTGGTCCTGCCTGTGAGGGGGTGGTGGAGTTCAGGCCAAGGTGCAAAAACCAGAGCACCTCAAGTCTTCTGCTTTAAATTAACTGGGTTAGTGCTACCGCTCAAAGAGCCAAAGCAGAAAGTGGTATCATCAGCAACTTATGTGAAGAACCTGGTGGACAGTGGTTGCCTTCTTGCCTGACACAACCTCAGCCCTCAATGTGGAGAAATAAGAAGGCCCAGGTACTAAAGGTGGGTACATGTGGCATGTGCTGTGGGAACCAGGTCAGGCATTTATGTGGTGGTGGGCAGTGTCCTGGAGAGATCACCTGGGACATCTAATTTAACCCTCATTTCTATATGAGTCTTCTTGGTCCCATTCATCATCCCTACTGCTGCTGTGCAAATCGCCCATCTGGTCTATATTGGCTTTCCAACTTGTACTTCTCCATTGCAGTAACAGTTTTGGGGGATTTTGAGGTACACATTATGCTTTGGAGAGTAGAAGAGGCTTTTGCTTAAGTCAGTGGGGAGGGAAATAAATATTGGTATAAATAACAGAAGATCCAACGATTACCTTGGTAGAGATTGATCTTCTGTTGCTAAATCTTTAATACATTTTAGTTAGACAATCATAGCATAGGACCTTTTTTCCAACACTTATTTTATTTTTTAATCAATATGTTTTTATGTTGACGTTGTCTTGATTTATTTCATTTTAAAGTACGGAGGGAATTGTTGGGAGCTTTCTCTGTGCATCCCTTCGCTGCTTCACAGGCCCAGCAGAACAATAATCAGTTTCCTGAGGCTGCAGCCATAGCCCCATGTCTTGCATTAGCTGATTAAATCCTTATGACTGATACAGAACCTGGTATTTTTTTAAGCAAACTTATTACTAGGCCAACAGTGCAGATCCTCTGGGGATGACATCTTCATATTCAGAGGTCACGTGCCACAGGCTGAGGAACTGGTCAAGAAACAAGTCCCCGAAGCCACCTTTGAGCCTGAACAGGATGAAGGTTTCTGTTTCTGTAGTGGCAGATTTACAGCATCGGCACTACTGACACCCAGGTAACTTATTGACAGCCAAACAATGCCCTTATTTAGAGCTAAATTTTCTATATTCTAGGAATTTAAAAAAAAAATACAAGTAGAGGGAATTTGTTTTTGTTGTCTTTTAACTGCATTTTATTGTATCTGTGATAAAAAGAGGAGGAAGAAATAGAAGTGTTTTAGGTAGGTCCTGCAGAACCACAGGAGGTTTCCAACAGGCACTATTGCAAGTGGAATAGTTGTATCCTGTAGACAGGCGTCAACCACAGCGGGTTGGTGTCCAAGCACATCACAATTAATACGCGTTTGGGAGCCCCTTGGCCCCTGCCACGAGGAGAGGGATAGGTGTGAGGAGGGCAACTTAAAATAGGGAATTTGGTTTGAGCGCGGGACACTTGTCTGGGATGTTGAAGGACTGTATCAGACACCCAGGTGTGGATGTGTGATCATCTGGTTGCACACCCAAGAGTGCTGGGGGGACCTTCATGCTTGGAGTGAAATGTGGACCATGTCCAGTCCTGCTCCTCCACCCCCATGTCCTGGTGTCTTTGTCTCCCCCTCCAAGCCAGACGAGCAAGACAACTCAGCCTTGGCTGGCTGTTCTTAAGCAAAAATTTTTGAAGAAGAGCTAGAAATCTCTCTCCTTCAGTCTTCAGAAAGGCTGTCTTGCTGAAAAGCAAGACGCTTTTGACTATGATTCCAAAGCTCATCAAATACTTGGCTTTGATTTCAACACCTTTCACCAATCTGAATGAATTGGATTAATTAAGGAGAACATATGTCTTAACATCCTAAAATATTTTGAAAAATCTCCCTCTTTGGCCTTTCAAAGAAAAAAAATCTATTTAATGCAAACCAGCCCAACAAAAATGTTAATTCTTGTGCAGAAGTGAGAAAAATCCAATAGTCATGGCTCGGGAGGGTGTTAATGTTATAATTCATGCCAAAGCAGATTTCTGGCAATTTTCATTAGGAGGAATCTGAGGGTGCCGGAGGCAAATAGCAGTATCCTGACCTTGGGAGAATCTGGGAAATGCAGTTATTGCTGGAGAGACGCTGCCGTGGCCACCCAGAGATGTCAGACACGGGTCAGCAGGGGCAGGAGCTCAAATCCTGCCTGGCAACAGGATGTGCCATCTAGAAAGTGATGGAGAAAAACTCTAGATCAGGTATCAGCTTAGGAAAGGCCACATGCTCAGATGTTAGGATTAGGAAAAAGCTGTATTTTTGGCAATAAATACTAGGAGTCTATTTTTTTTTTTAAGATTAAATATTTTCAAGATGGGAAGAAAACAGTGTGGTTGTAGCTCCTGCTGGGCAGAAACTCATGTCCTTGACCAGGAGAAAAAGCATCACCCTCTAACAGCTGGGTCACCAACTGCTTCTGAGTAAAGGTGTGCAACTTTTTTATAACGAAACCTAAAACTGGGCAAAACCTCACCTGAGTTCAGCTTTTTTTTTTTTTTTTAATGAGCCTGAAATTCAGGTTGGGGTTTACTGAAGGTTGCCGATTACCGGAGAGATATTTGCGGTTTGGGTTTGAAACATAATTCTCTGCTTGCCAAAACTCAGTGGCGTGACAGATATAAACGGCGTGTCATAGGAAAACCCTGCCACTGCTATTTGGGCAGGAAGCTTGAAATGCTGTGGGATTTATTTTTCTAGGACAAATGCCTCCATAACCTAATTCTTCATTTTCTGTACCACCGCATGCGAGAGGACACAAAATTTCTATGGAATTACGGTAACTAGAAATAAACTAGATGACTTCCCTCCGAAAGTCCTCCCCCAGGTGTGTTCAAAAGGTCAGGTTAGAAGCTTCTCAGCTTTGCATGATCCACATTAGTCCTGGAAAAGAACCCTACATTAATCAAAACAAATGAAGGTTTTCCTTTAGCTCAAGTGGTAAGAGGCCTGTGGTTTGGGAGCAGAAGGTTGTGATTACTGCTCCTCAGGCTGTACCCAGACCAGCTTCTGCTCTGTTACACTGGTGTAAATCAGCAATAATTCAGCTGAGGTACTGGGATTTGTATCACATGCACTGGAAGTCAGAAACTGATCCACCTCCAGAAATGCTCTCAGAAATGAACTTCCACTGATCATTTTACCATCGGTGTTGCCATTGCAATTCTTCTGTTAACTCATTCAGACATCCATTCGGTAGCCACACTGGACAAATGTACGCCGGCCCATCCAGGGCAATCAAGTTTGGACCCTTCCATGTACTTTCCCAGCTCCAGAAGAAAGACCTCTGAAAGTCCTGCTGTCCCTTCTCTCACTGCAGTCCTTTCCACCTTGCCTGTGAAAAAACCTTTTGGGACCTGCTTCCCAGAACAGGGAGGTGACTCACCCAGTAAGGCTTCCACAGGACAATCTCCACTGACATCTGTGATACCAGTGCCAGGCTCCAACACTGCGGTCCCAAAGCCGTAGGAATGTTGATGGATTGGAGCCTGCTCTCACAGCTGCCACCACACTGTCCTGAGACACCGGGGATGAGTGATGACCTCCTGAGTTGGGTAGCAATGTTGCATTAACAGAATAATTTTGTTTATCAACACTGTGTTAAAGTTAATCAATGACTATCTTAAAAATTGAAGCTCTTTTTAACACCTGATGCTCGGTGGGTTTAGATGTAGGTGCTGGATGGTTGTCAGGGCACGTGAAAATGGTCGTCTTGAACTACATTTTGGGAAAGAAAAATCTTTGGAGAGTTGCTGGATTGGGCTCAATGAGGTGATGTGCCTGCAGTGGAACATGCTTTGGTTTCCCAGAAGCACAGACCTTCATCCAGGGGGGAGTTTGTTACAGCGGGCCACAGTTTGAGACCTGTTATCACCAGAAAAGCTTGCACTTACTCATTTCAGTGTAAAGGTCAGCACTTCCCACCCCTTCTCCAAACCTCCCTTTGTTTTCCCCCAGGTTCTCCTTGCAGGAGAGAGCCATCTACCACCTCTGTGGGGATTGTCCACGTCCTTCCCCAGCAGGGACTGATGAGAAAGGGGAGATGGAGCTGAGATATGGGGAAGAACTTTGGTGTGAGGGTGGTGAGAGCCTGGCCCAGGTTGCCCCGAGAAGCTGTGGCTGCCCCATCCCTGGAGGGGTTCAAGGCCAGGTTGGAGGGGGCTTGGAGCAACCTGGTGTGGTGAGAGGTGTCCCTGCCCAGGGCAGAGGGTGGGATGGGTTGGTCTTTAAGGTCCCTTCCAACCCTAATCATTCTATGATTCTGTGATGTCCTTCCTCCCCCAGCCCAGCCCTGCAGCATGTCCTCGCCTACAGACCTCCAGCTGGAACATCTTTCCGCTGGAGAGCAGCGCTATCCAGAACGGGGACAGCAAAAGTGAATTTGGATAAATTCTGTTAGCTCATTTGTTAGTTTATTGTGTCCTGAGTAGTGTCTGTGTGAGCCAGAAAAGCAGAGTGTGTTTTGAAGGGAGACATTCGCGCAGGACTGACATAATTACTGACCGTGGCCTTTAATAACAATCAACAAATTGTGTATGAGAAAAATGTGTGATGAATATAACATAACTCCTTTCTGAAATGCTGCTATAAAATATGTTGATTTAGCTATATACAAATCATACAACTATGTAATTTATTAAATTTATACTTATATAAATAATTAAGACAAACAAGATATGGTCATTCAACAAAACTTGAACTTTTCCTTTTCTGTGTTTTTGCCCTCGTTAGGCTCCAAGAACCCAGACATTCCTTTCCCTTTATTTCTGTGAAAGCTTATAAAAATGGAGGTCAGTAATCCAGCAATCCTGGATTTAAATTCCCACTTAAGCAGATTAATTCTTTCTTTTTAAAATAAATAAATAAATAAATAGCTGAGATGTAAGAATTGCAAATAGTGGCAGTATTATTCAAGTATTGGCAGGTGCTCTTTTCCCAAGACCCTTGTGATACTGGACACTTCTCAATAGGACTCCTGTAACCTGCTCATGGGTTTGGCTCTTTGCAGCTCTTTTTTTCCCTCTGGATTTGGGCTGTCAGGGATCGTTGATGTTAGTGCGAGCTGTGGGTCCCTTCCTGGGCTGCTCTGGGAGTTGTATCTGATGGTAACCTGCTGGTGAATGGAATTTAAAAAATTAAGAATATTCTCTTCCTGTGGTATCTTACTATTAGAGGTGTTGGGTTTTCATGGTGGGTGTTACGGAGGAGAAAGAAAGAGTTTTGCAGGTGTGAGGAGGAAATATCTTGTGCCTCCTGCCCAAGGGCATGGTCACACACTGGTTAACCAGGAAAGGCTAACCCAGGACAATGCTGTGACCGTGGGGCTTCCTCTGCCCTCTGGGTAGCTGGTTTCCTTCTCCCACAACCCAGCAATCTTGTCCCTTTTTTTTTGCTTCTTTTTTTTTTTACAGATAGTGCTAAACTTTGCGCTACGTTCCACAAAATAATCTTTGTCTTCTGGACACGTCAACAACTTTCCATTCTCCGTCCCTCTTACTTCATCGTGGCCAAATGCCTTGCAAGGGATGAATAATGGGTTTATTCTTCCTTTGAGTATGTACCTTTACGTTATCTCTTGGATAACATTATTTTTGCTTCACAGGCTGGCACTGAAACAAAACGAAAAACATTAATGGAACTTCAAAACAAGCCACCTACTCTTGGAAACCCTGTTAGTAACTTTGTCTGCTTTATTTTGATCATAATGTATTTTAAGATGTTTGTCTTGGAAACGTGGAGGGTGGCCCATTCCAGCTCTCGTGCCTCTTGTTAGTTTATTACATCTAAAAATGGCTGCGGAAACTCAAATCTGTCTCTAAGTACAATATTATGGTTCTACCTGTCTGCTTGGAAGGAGGTGGGGGGCATGGCTTTCTGAGTGAGCTGGCTTTTTGGTTTGGTCCTTACATTGCCATTTACAGGGGTGAAAATGTGACGTGGACTTGGGCATTCTCGGGTCAGCATTGGCTTTGGAGCAAGTGTTGGCCCAACTTATCTCAGGAATATGAATATTAGGAGCACAAATCAGAGCACAGACTTTCTCCCAGCAGCAAATCCTTCCATTAAACCAGGATTTGAGGGAGCCAGCACAAGTTATTTGTGCCCTTCCAGAAAGGGAGAACAACTTGGATATGGGGACAGAGCTGGGCACCCACCACCACGTGTGGTCCACGTGCTGCCATCCCTTAGCCAGGAAAATGTGCTTCTGCATCCTCACGGGCATCCATGTGCTGAGAGGCAAGGAAAAGGAAGCTGGATCCCTGGATCCCCTCCCCAAGGTTTTGTGTTGTTCCCGCTGTTACTATGATAATTTTCATATTTTGAACGCATTCCAAGAACATTTTGCATCTTCCTTTTTACTGCAGATACAAACAGCTGTTTTAATAGAAACTGATAAATAGATGAGATCTTGTGTGTCTTCCAAGTATTCGCTTAACTACAATGACTGCATTGGGGAAAAGCAGTTTCTGGGCTGAGGCTTGATTTGTAAATAGCCAAATTATGCAAACACTTGATTTATGATCCAGTGGGTAGTAATTTATTTAGTATCATGGGACCAGACTGCGAGTCTCATATTCATTATCGATATACATAGTTAAATGAAAATTAAGAGAATTCTCTTCAGGAAATTCTCCGTTCAAAGAGAAATCTCAGACTTGTTTTCCACCATGGATAGTTTAGAATTCCCCCTGGAAAGCATAATCTTCAGTTCGGATTAATTCTCGGCCCCTTGATGTTGACAACTGGAATTCCCAGTGATCTCTCTGGAGACAGAATTTCATCTGTGTATATAACCAAATTTGAGACCACAGGTATAGATGAAATCTATTTCATTCCTTAATCAGAACTAAGAGCTCCTTTGCTCTTTGTTGCCAAAGACACTGTTTCTCCTTTGCTTTGCACAACAACTAGTCCAAAATGATGTAGTCTTTAAATAAAGATTCCAGCAGGGGTATTCGAGTTTGGAGTTATTTGTCAAATTAGTCATGATACTTATTTGTAAGTAATAACAACTGGAAAACTTCACTTTACATGCTAAGAGGAAAATTAGGCTAAATAACTCTCTGAGCAATGTTCAGATGTCAGGCAGGAAATCCTGCTCGTATGGGACCACATCACATTGCACACCTTCTTGGGGGTCTCTCTTGAGAAGGGATTTCTCTTTCCTTTTAAAGCAGTGGGAGGGTGGTGGCAGAGAGGTGGGGAGATGCCTTTACCTGCTGTGGAAGGTCTGGTGTCTGCTGAGGGTGAACTCAGGCAAGACTCATGTTCCTGAGCATGGCCCAACCTGGGATGGACTGATCAGAGCGAATTTGGGATGTACCAACACTGGAAGTAGACCACCCAAGCCTGGTGGACCCCAAGGGAGCTCTGGCTTGCCTTGCAGAGACACAGGGGAGGCAATGCCCATGGCATGAGCCCACCAGCCTGCCCAGGAGCATTGCCAGGAGGTTTTGCTCAGGACTGAGAGCAGGTTTTGATACCTACAACACAGGTCAGCAGATAAGAAAGGCTGTGATACACAAGAGCAACCGTATGTGTGTGTTGGGTGAGAGCAGAGGGTGCTGCACGTGCCACCACTGGCTCTCTGCAACGACCTGAAAGGAGTACGCAATCCCAATAATTTAAAACAATATCTTGATTTTTCATTACAAATAAATAAAGAATCGTTACGGTTCTTCCTCCTGTGCTTCCATGCAGTATTTATGATGTTTATCCCTTCCATGTGACTTCTGGCTTTTTTCAAGGCAAGCAGGACACAAAATGTCCATGTCATATGGACAGTTGCAGCAACTGTTGCAACCACCTTTCCAGGCAATTCTAGGTAAATGAAAAAAGCTTTGGTATAGTAGTTAATGAAACGACTTTAGAATAATAATTTATGAGGCAGAGGAGCAGGTGAATATTCTCACTTCTAAACATTGGTACCACAAATGGAAAAAAGAGAAAGTACATCCCTATTCCTCAGGAGGGTATTTAGATTATCAATATACTACTAGGTATGCAAACAGAAATAATGTGCAGAAAGGAATGGAGATAAATAATTTTTTTAAAAAGTGAATAATTTGATTGAATCGCTTACAGTACTACTGCAGTGCTATTTTTCTTGTTTGAAGGAATCCACATTGAGCTGGCATTTCTTCCACATTTTGTAGGATGCGTGGGCTAAAGAAATGACTTTGTGAGGGACCTCAGCACCTTTCACATTGTCATCAAGCCTGTGGAAATGTGGGGTGTAACAGCTTTGCTGGGTTTGTGTCGAAGCTCTGGACTGAGCCCCTGGAGCTGTAGGTGCCCTCCCTGTCCCTCCACCAGCCCAGTCCCTGACCACATCACCCTCACTGGGCTGCATTTTGGTATAACAAAATTGCCTGCTTCCTATAAAAATAATAAGAACAAAAATAAAATTAAATAAATTTGGAAAAAAACCACTATGTATTATTTTTTGGTGCTTATAAAAAAAAAGCAGCCAAAGAACAACCTTTCAGATTGCAGCAACTAACAGAAACAAATTATTTCTAGGAGCAAAATGCATCTCGGTGAGACTGAAGAGTCCACATTTACAGCTGTTTTTGAACGCCACAAGTTTGCCTGCGGATGGTGCTTGAACTTTGCCTTTTCACTTACAGAACACTTCAGCATCATTCAGTAATTCAGGAAGTGAATCAAGTACAAAAGTGTCAGAACACAAATTTTGCAGAGGAAGTGACACTAAGGTCATTAGCTGCTCTAAAAATAATCCAGCCAAAATTCTTCAAACCAAGTTTTTTTTCCCTACAGAGAGATAATGTATGAGGACTAATTTCTTAGTAATAGGGTTTTTTGGGGGGTACTTTTTGTTTTAATTTCCTTCCCCAAAATTTACACAAACCTCATGAAAATTAAACTCGAGCCTTAATTTCCAGATGTGAATTTCCAGCTACTGTCAAGATATTTTTGCAGCCTGATCTGGAGCCCTACCCACAGCCCCAGAAGAGAGGTATCACCCTTTCTGAAAGCATGCCCAGGGATGATTAACACAACAACAGTCAGCAATTACCTCACTCTTCATCTTCAAAGCGCTTATCCAATCTCTGCTGCTGGTCCACTTCGATTTGTGACGTCTTTTTCTGCAGGCAAAATTGCTCCTCTTGGTTTATTTGTGTCACAAGCTGGCCTCGGAGAGCTGGGGTTGTGCTGTTAGAAAATAGAAAGCATCCAGAGTCTATCAGCAAATCTGGACCTTGCTCGGGACCTTCAGATGCTTTTATTTATTCATAATTAAATGTACAAGGCTCACCTGAATTTAAATCTCTGGGTAAAGGCAGGAAGTTAAAGTGTTGCTTTGCAAATGGCCGCAAATGACTTATTCAGTGAGGTGCAGAGATTTCTAACCTCTGTTGGCTGGAGCCTATGGTCACAGCTGACAGCATTTGAGCAATCATGGTCTTGGTTAACGGTCATATTGGTGGCACCTGCCCCCGCGTTGAGGACCTGGCCCAGCAAAGGGAACTGGATCCAACTGGAAGTTGGTGGGGTGGAGCACCTTGGAAACCGCTTAAAGAGAAAATGATTCTTTAATGGGAAAAGTGTGATTTTTCCAAGTAATTTGACCCGAGTGGAAACAAAGCTTGTCAGAGACTGTGTTACGTGAAAATGTTTGCAGAATGATGTCAGTGTGTTAGCGCTGTTAGCAGACAGTTGGGGCTTTATTCACAAAAAAAAAAAGGGCACTTTTTCACTGCCTGCAGCAGATGCATAAATGAGACTTTCTGTGCGCAAGCCTTTCCGTTTGGAGGAAAAACACATTTTTTTTTGCGTAGATGGGCCAACCTGGTTTGTGAGTCTCTGAACGTGGGTTATCAAAGGGGCTTCAAAGGTCTGTAGGTGGTCATGAGCCCCCCCTAAGCAAAGGAGAGGAGATGGGGACACAGGCTCAGAAGGGCTTCCCGAGCATCCGATCCACCTACCTCTGCCTCCTCCCTCCCTGGCTCTTGTTTAGGGAAATATGTAAGAAGCAAGGAATGTACAAAGTGACCCGTTCTCAGATATACTGCCCCGGCCCCAACAGTCTCCACAGCAACCACATCGTGTGCTCCGCTCCCCGGGACAATTGGGGAAAAATATGGTTTGTTTGGGTGTGAACAGCCCCTTCCAGCTCGGTGACTTTTTTCTGCCGGAGATGATAAACCCGAAGACGGGCGTGGGACAAGCAGCAAAGGCAGAGAGAGGGAGTCAGGGGGATGAGCTTTTGCAGAACCTGGGAAGCCTGGAGCCGGTCCCAAGCTGGGAGGCAGCCAGCCAGTTCTCAGGAATATTTTGGGGATGCTCAGCCATCCATTTCCACAGGGGAGGGAGTCTGTGAGTGCTAAGGACAGGATGGGATTCACAGTGCCGGGGCAAAGGGCTACTTGGTGGGCTACTGTATGGGTCACCTTTTTCCCTGCTCCTGCTGTCCTTTGCCTGGAAACCAGCGGTGGAGGAGTTCATCCAGGAAAGCCTTCAGTAAAGCCTTCTAATTTTCTGATGCTGGCCCTTGCTCCTCTCTTTGGGAGCGAGGATTGAACATTGCCTGTATCATTTACAGCTTGCTGCCATCAGTTTCTGTGGAATAAAATAATCCCCCTTTCCCCTCTGCTCCAGCTTCTCCCAACAAGAAATAATATATAATCTGCAGGTGGTCTGGGGGACGGTCCCTCACCGGTGATTTCATTTTGGCTGCGGCACGATATATTGCTATCGTTATTTGCACATCTTCAGTAGTAACATGTGCAGGGGAAGTGCAGACGCTGTGATTGGAACAGGCTGAAGCGTCCAGCTTGGCGTTTGGGAAGGGGTTGGCTTTGTGGTGCCACGGGTCCAGCGTGGGCTCGTGCAGGGGCATCTGCAGCAGGAGGTCAGAGGGACACCCCCAGCATCACTGGTGATGCCCTTCCCATGGGGGCTCCTGCCCCCTCCTTGGGTGTCGTGACTAACATCTGTCACACGTTGTGCTTGGGAGGAAAGTGTGTGCGGCAGATTTAAACCCCTCCTTGGGCCCAATGCACATGTATTTCATTTAAAAGTCTGACACACACACACGAAAAAAAAAAAAAGGGGGGGGGGGAAATAAATCAACATGGTCTTACCCTCACTGTTTAATTAGTTCGTATTGTATTCATAGCCCATTTTCACTTCATTATTCATAACTGTCAGATCACTTTCCCCCTCCCCTTGTTTAATTAAAATTATTTAAGAGAAATCAGAGCTAGGGGACGGCGCCTGACTTCCAGGCTTGGGGACCAAATTCTTTCTTTCTGCATAGGTCAAGTCCGGTATCAGCAGCTGCAACAAAAGCTGAGCTCTGCTGACCTGGCACAGGCCATGGTTAAGGGAAAAGAGGAGGTAAAACTCCCTCCCCATTAATTTCTCCAGCCTGGTTTCTTCTTCTGTCCTTGATTCTGTTGATACCTAACTCTGAGGCGCCAAGGACATGGAGGTGAGCCTTAGCCTTCCAGCCATTCACTCTTCCTGACCAACAGCAGAAATCAAGTCCAAGGTCGGATGAAGACCTTCAGAGAGCTCATGGCAGAAGTCACAAGCCAACATGCTTCCAATGGAAGCCAAATACTTGTAGCTCTGCCCTTGGTGACCTGAGGCACAGCAGCCACAAAGGCTGGAAGTCTCCTTCCCTGGGAAGAGGACTATGAAGATGGCAGTGATGATTGCTCGTCAGCCCCAGGAATGAGCTTGGCTTCATTTGTTTGCTTTGCTTGACAGGCGTTTTGGAGACCATGTCAACAACACCCAGATGAGACCTCTGCCTCTCTCATTAAAAGCAGCTGGTGCAGATGCCGGGCTCGTGCCGTGCCATGGGGAGCTCAAGTGGCAACAACACTCAGGGGTGACCAGGATTTAGATATTTGCTCTTGATTATGATCGCCCTGATGCTAACGAGACTCTAGAGTCAGCACGTTGCTTCGACCTCAAAAATCAACGAATTGTAAAGGGCTAAACGGGGGCATTGCTGGGCTTGTGTATTTTGTGGCGAACGCTTGTTTTTGTGCCTTCTCTGCTGGCATAATTGGGCCCCTGTTCAGGTGTGTATTGCTCTTCAGGAAGGACACATAAGCATGTGTTTAAGACCTATGAAATCACCAGCCTTCTTTTGCCTTTCCTAAATCAACAGGACTTAAGCATGTGCTTAAAGTGCTTTTTCCGAACTGGGGCCTTAAAGAGCTGAGTTAGCTTATCCACCTTCCTCTTTAAAAGATGGATGTGGAAAATTTCCCAGATTATACATCTGCTCTTCCAATTTACATCACGGAGGGCAAGGCCGAGTACGGAGGGAGCAGAAAAGGGGAAAGAAAAAGTAAAAACAATCCCGGGCTGGCAGCTTGGCAGAAAAAAAGAAAAATGAGAAGAAAAAAAAAAAAAAGAGAAGCCGAAGCAGCTGCCTGCCAGATTGGGAGGGCTACGAGCCCCATGGCCGGGCCATCTGCACGCCAGGCTCCCACCAGGTGCTGGGGAGGGGAAGGGGAGCCCGTTGAGAGACAGCAAACCTATGTATGGCCAAGAGGTGGCTTCTTTTGGGGTCTCCTCCTGCCCTTTTGTCCCCCATTCGATGCGTCCCTCGCTCCTTCCCTGTGAGCCGTGGGGTGGGCACCAGCTGAGGAGGGGAGTGATGGGTTTTTAGGGAACCTTCTGCCTTGAGTTTGTTCTTTTCCCCATCCCTGCCTGTTCCCACCCCACAGAGATACCTCTGGCCATTTGGGGATGGGACATTTGAGGTGCCCCATAGCCAAATAAAAAGAGGATTATTCCTCTAGTGACCCAAGATGTTATAGACACAACACTTGATTCTCCAGCTTTGACCCTGACATGATGGTTCTCCCCCCAGGACAGTTCCAGCAAAAGCCTGTTTTTTGGTTTACTTTCACAGTAGCCAGAGTTCATGGCAGGGCTGAGACTGGGTGGGATTTAGTGGCCCACGATGGGCGCGGGGTGGATGCTCTGACCACCCCTCTGCCCTCAGCCCTGGGGAATTTATGAGCCTTATCTTGGCCACTAGACCTTCCTTCTCTTCCTCTACTTGTTCCTTACTTCCTCTCTTACAGTTTTAAAACTTTATCTGGACCTAGGCTGTTCCTTACATCACAAACTGTCTCTTTGATTTCAAAGGCGGAAGGGAAGTTATTTAAAAATAGGCCCCATCGTAGACGGCGTTCTGGTAATTAGGCACGGAGCTGGACCTCGTAAGTACATCTGTGACTCTGGGGGAGGTCAGCATGCTCCAACTTTTAAGGAAGAGAAGAAAATCAAACTGTTTCACCCTTTGCCTGGTGAGAGCCAGAGACCCCTTTGTATGGAGTTCTCTGTGTTTCTGCAGAGCTTTAGCTGGTTAATTTGGCTTTCTTTGGCTGGTTAATTTGGCTTTCCGTTGGCTTTGACAAGGCAGTGGGTAAAGAATGACCTCTGGGTAAGAGCAGGGGGTACTGGTGGGGCTCAGTACATGGGTCCCAAAGAGTGGCCAGAGCATTGCTCTGGAGACACTCGTCTGTTTGAAGCTGGGCTGAAACGGCCAAACTGATGTCTTCTTAATAGATTAGATTAGATGACGATGACTTATTGCTCTTTTTCAATCACGCCAGTGGTGCTCTGGGGCTGACTTGCTTCTCCATGAGGCATAAACCACTGAAATGGGTAGATCATTTCTCCCATCTTTGGGTCCACAGTAGCAAAGGGCTGTGGAGGCATCAGCAGTTTCATGGCGGGTCACTGGGGAGGATGCTGCTCGGGGACCAGCTTTGCCCCGAACCTGCAGTGTCACCCCAAGGAGCAAATCAACCTATCTCCTCCACCTCCGCTTCCCACCCGCAGCATAAACATCATCAAAGATGGAAAAGCTCCATAAAAGAGATGTAGATTGTTACTATTTTATTTTATTTTTTATTATTTATATTGTTATGTGGCACAAGAGGTGAAGCATCAGTCCCAGGGAAAACTGTGGAGGTGAGAGGAACATATGGCTTATCTGTATGTCATTAGCAATCCCTGGAGCCTCCTGTCTTCCCAAAGCTCATAAACGGTGATGGGAATGTTTTAAAAGTAACCTTTTTTTAAAAAAAAAAAATGTAAAAAGCTACTTTAATTAAAATAACATATCCTTTCTCTTAGATCATAACCTTGGATCCCAACAGCTATGTTGGGAATTCAGAAGCATTTCAAATAATTAAAAAAAAAAAAAAAAGAAAAAAAGAAAGAGCGACGTTCTTTTATAGTTGGCAATTTTTCAGGCTTCATATATTAAACCAGCTTTTCCTTTTGTTAAAAGCAAGCTGAAAAGCTTTGTAATCAGATATTAAAAATTGTTTAGCATCCTGGATCATTAATAGAAATGCTTGAATGTAGACTTTAAGACTTTAAAAGGGCGGTGCAAGTCTATATATAAAATTGATTCCTTTATCTGCCCCTTTTTTGTTTGACAGAACAGGATCTTACAAAAATAAAAGTCTTGTGTGCCAAAGTGGGGCTTTCATTCCAAGTAATAAATAGAACAAATAATGGTACTTTTTTCATCGTTTAATCTGCTGCCATCCCCAGCGCAAAGGAGATGGAAGCTGGGCTTGTGGTTTGGTGTCTGAGTCTGAGGGGACATGGTGGCGAGCAGCAAGCCAGGGCGGGCAGGGTGGCTACCTCGGGCCATGGGGCAGTGGCCACAGGTTTGCAGAGCCAAGTCCCAGCAGTGATCTCTTGGAGCTGGGGCAGCACCACCCGGCAAAGGCAGGGTATGGCATCAGCTTGGAAAACCAGAGAAATTCCACTCTCTCACACCCCAGAGCTCCTTTTCTCCCAGATCCAGAAGGTCTGCTGCTGCCAGCCCCTTAAAAGTAATGATGGACAGAAGATATTTGTTTCTCTGTCTCCCACTGGGACAATATGGTAACCTTTTCTGTCCTTCAGGATCACTGAATAACCTGAGAAACGGACCCCTGTGTTGCATTGACATTTTTTTTTTTGCTAGTTTTAAGTTGTCAAACCGCAACATTTGCTGTGGAGACCTGCGGAGTGTGTGTGGACACTGAATACAACATTTCTACGTGTTTCCTTAAACCCATCAGGCTCCTGGTCTTCACAACGTACAGACAGGGATGTTAAATTAATAATGTTTAAAATACTGTTGATGTTTCTCAGATGACCAGTAAGAGACTCATCAAGGTGGGTCTTATTTCCCGGTTAATTTCGACTGAGCAGTGATGCATTCAGGGTGCTCTGAACTACGCGTGGAAGTTGAGGGCACTTATTTATCATTGTTTTAAAGCTTGTCCTGACCTGGTAAAATTTTCTAATTATGCAGCCCAATGCTTGTTTAATACCCACAGCTAAGATGGCTAGAGACCTCTGGCTAGAAACACCAAGAAATTAATATCAGTGTCGTACTATCCTGATGTGTCCTGTTCCTCGGGTGATCGCTCCACCAAGGCAGCTTCCCCCCAAGGTACCTCCCAGAAGGGCATCATCATCGAGAGAGGCTTAGGTGAAGCGTGATGCCTGGGACCTCGAAGACCAGTTTGGTGGAAGTTTGTGCCTCTCTTCTGCTGGCAATCTGTTGGCCAGGGCTCAGAAATTCTTGGCCACCTTCAGTCACCAAGGCTTTTTGGTTGTTGCCCGTCTCGGAGCCACCACAGAGGCTCAGTTTAATAGAGCAGTGACAGTGCCTCGATGGAAACACATCTGCATTATGTGTTCGCTGAAGGGCTCTGAAGGAACTCATTTGTAAAAGTCAGCATGTTGGTAAATGGTAGCTAGTTCACGAGCAACAACAAAAAGGAGTTGGATCTACAAGTCACGACAAATTATTTACTGTGTCCAGATTCATTTGCAACAACGGGCCTGGGTGCAAGAAAATCTTGAGCTTTGGCCAGAAACCCCTTCTTTTGTTGTTAGCAGTTACATCTGCTGCTTCTTTCTTCCAGTGCTACGCAGATCTCTTTAATCCCTAGAATGTGTTCCCAATTTGATTGTATTTACATATATGTCTAGAGCTTCACTGAAAATACCAGCCCTACTCTTCATCACATTTCCATGCTGTGTTAAGGTTTGGTTTGGATAATGTCACTTTTCTTGTGCCTGGAGAATTTGGCTTCCTGTGAGCTTTTGGAATTTGACTTCTTCCTTTAAATATCCAGCGTATTTTTTTTTCTCTCTTTTTCTCTTTTCTTTTTGTTTCCTTTTTTTTTTTTTTTTCTTTGTAGTTCTCTTTTCAGACTACTAAGGGAACCGAGGATGTGTACTGCATGCCCTCTGGCTTGCCACGTTTAATTTAGATGAAGCCTCAGTACGCAAAATATACAGGAGAACTTGCCTTGTGTTTGAAGTGGGTGCTCCGTGGCCCAGGGTCCTGCAGGAACCGCGCTGGAGCTGCAGGAAGTGGCAATGAGTCATGTCTGAAGCAAATCCAGTTGAACCAACCAAAATAAAACCGAAAAAAAAGAAACCAAAACCCCTTATATCTGAGTTAATAAACTTTAGAGCTCGACTCCAGTAATCAGAGCTAATGTCACCCAAGGCGGCGGCTCCTGGCCAACACAACCCCTAAAACGAGTGCCGCGGGTTGCGAGCGATGTGATGATTCACCAACCCCCCCGAGGACAGTCTGCGCCTCATTACGAGATAAAATCCAGAAGCCTCAAACTCGTGTCAAACACTGCGCCGTGCGCTGATAGCTGACACGCTCAGAGCAACTAAATACTTCCCAGGGACCCCCCGGGTGCTGGCAGCTCCCCCAAGGACAGAGATGCCCATCCTGTGTCCCCCACCATGGAGTCCTGCCTGGAAAAGGAGTGGAGATGGGCTTGGAGGGCAGGTAGCAGAGCAGGATGCTCTGAATCCTGCCCCAAGGAGAGGTGCTCGGGCTGAGAAGAAATGGGTTCCCATCAAATCCTGCCCCAAGGAGAGGTGCTCAGGCTGAGAAGAGGTGGGTTCCCATCTAATCCTGCCCCAAGGAGAGGTGCTCAGGCTGAGAAGAGGTGGGTTCCCATCTAATCCTGCCCCAAGGAGAGGTGCTCAGGCTGAGAAGAGGTGGGTTCCCATCTAATCCTGCCCCAAGGAGAGGTGCTCAGGCTGAGAAGAGGTGGGTTCCCATCTAATCCTGCCCCAAGGAGAGGTGCTCAGGCTGAGAAGAGGTGGGTTCCCATCAAATCCTGCCCCAAGGGGAGATGCTTGGGCTCAGAAGAGGTGGGTTCCCATCAAATCCCGCCCCAAGGGGAGATGCTCGGGCTGAGAAGAGGTGGGTTCCCATCTAATCCTGCCCCAAGAAGAGATGCTCGGGCTGAGAAGAGGGGGGTTCCCATCTAATCCTGCCCCAAGAAGAGATGCTCGGGCTGAGAAGAGGGGGGTTCCCATCTAATCCTGCCCCAAGAAGAGATGCTCGGGCTGAGAAGAGGGGGGTTCCCATCTAATCCTGCCCCAAGAAGAGATGCTCGGGCTGAGAAGAGGGGGGTTCCCATCTAATCCTGCCCCAAGAAGAGATGCTCGGGCTGAGAAGAGGGGGGTTCCCATCTAATCCTGCCCCAAGAAGAGATGCTCGGGCTGAGAAGAGGGGGGTTCCCATCTAATCCTGCCCCAAGAAGAGATGCTCGGGCTGAGAAGAGGGGGGTTCCCATCTAATCCTGCCCCAAGAAGAGATGCTCGGGCTGAGAAGAGGGGGGTTCCCATCTAATCCTGCCCCAAGAAGAGATGCTCGGGCTGAGAAGAGGGGGGTTCCCATCTAATCCTGCCCCAAGAAGAGATGCTCGGGCTGAGAAGAGGTGGGTTCCCATCAAAAGTGCTGACAACTTTTTTGAGGTCAAACGTATATTGTGACAATCACAAGAGCAGAATGTTTCTTAATACGTATTTTTTCCTGTTGGTACAGAAGATGCAAAATATTTTTGTCCTTATGTGCTGAAAACTGTGTACTTAAAAGAACCGTGTTTCCAGGAAAATATTGACTGATCACAGCTGGCAGTGAAAAAGGAAAAACCACCAAATCAGTTCCGTGAAAAACTACTAACCCAAGATTCAGGGAGCAGATATGTGTAACCTTAAAAAGTTTTTATGGGATTTTTCCCATGTTTTACCACTGAGCTTATAAGGGAAAAGTAGATTAATTTTAAAAAGATATTATCAACATTTATTTTTTACATTCAAAATCAGCATATTATACTGCTTCTCGTTCCCTTGAAGTTTAAGTAGAAACTCAGAGCTTTCCCAGCTCCCGAGGAGCCGTCCGGCCTCTCTGGCTGAACAGATCTGCTGCATTAATTTACCAAGAACATCCACTTGATTTAGTTGAAATAACACTTATAAAGTAATAAATGTTTAGTTTAAGAGGAGGTTAATGAGCAAAGTTTATTACTTACTGGAAAATCATTGAAATTGAAAGCCACATATATTTACATAAAGTATGCGGCATCTGAAATAAATCCAAAGAATTTTGTTATTAATTTCCTGTGTTGTTTACATGTGTTAGAGCTATGTTTACTCCAGCAGAATCACTTACCAGGAGTGATAGAAATCAAAGTGCAAACTGGTTTATTTTTCTCAGCAACTTATTAATAACAGCATCGTTTTTTAGTGTTAGAGAGATGATATGCAACAGACATTTTTCTCCAAATATATACACGATAAGTGAGAAAATAAAGCAAAGGACTGTGCAGTCAAGTGAGTTTTTTATTAAATGAAATGAAATAAAAATTAATACCATTTTTGCAATCTTGTCATTTTTTTCCCTATTAATTCCAAAAGCTATTGAGTAAGTCACAACAGATTTTACAGCGCAATATTTGGTGTATGTTTCAATAACCAAATACTTATACAATGAAGCGCTAATCGAGGTCATAAAAACATCAAGGGTTTCATTATGTTTTCTCACAAACTTGTGAATTAAAAAAAAAAAAAGAAATGTAAAATTGCCTTAACAAATCAAAGACGAGCAGGGTTTCTAAAGTCTCCTTTTAAAGCTGGAAGGGGACACGTATCACATTTTTATGGTGAGTTACTACATGTTAAAGCAATTTCTCCCTTTTCACATTTGGTATGAAAATTATCCCGCGCGTTCCTTAACCTCAGACTATCTCCTCTTGGTTTTGGCAGGAGCGTAGAAAGCAGCTGGCTCTTTCTAAACCAGCTATGAAGGAAATTATTCACGTCCTCTCCTCAGCTCCTGAGCCTGACTCCTCTGTCCGTCGGTCTGCAGAATCCTCCTGGATGGGAGTTTTGTTGTACAATAAATACGACGGGGGAGGGCTCCTGCCATCCACTTAGGGGGCCTGGGGAAAAAAAAAAAAAAAAAAAAGAGGATAAGGAGTGTGTGGGTTTTCCAAAAGTGCCTATTGTAGCCCTGAAACCAGCTCTGGTTTGATTTTATAGAGACAGACATGGCCAGGATTGAGTCCTTCAAGAGAAAGTCTGCTCCTTCTCAAGGACCTTCTTGTCTAAAAAAGAAGACTTCAAGAGAAGAAGTCTTGTCTGAATCAACCTTTAAGGTCCTTATTGAAGGACCTTAAAGCCCCCCCAGTGCCACCCCCTGCCCTGGGCAGGGACACCTCTCACCACACCAGGTTGCTCCAAGCCCCCTCCAACCTGCCCTTGAACCCCTCCAGGGATGGGGCAGCCACAGCTTCTCTGGGCAACCTGGGCCAGGCTCTCACCACCCTCACACCAAACAAGTTCTTTCTGAGATCTCACCTCAATCTCCCCTCTTTCAGTGTCAAACCCTTCCCCCTCCTCCTATGGCTCCCCTCCCTGGTCCAGAGTCCCTCCCCATCTCTCCTGGAGCCCCTTGAGGGTCTGGAAGGGGCTCTAAGGTCTCCCTGGAGCCTTCTCTCCTCCAGGCTGAACCCCCCCAACTCTCTCAGCCTGTCCTCACAGCAGAGGGGCTCCAGCCCTCCCAGCATCTCCGTGTCCTTCCTCGAAGGAAGGAGAAAAGGTTCCTCCACCCAGGTCAGAGGAACCAGTGATGGGGTGGGGGGTTGCGTGTGCCCCCCAGAGCGGTCTCTGCAGAGGGAACAGACGTCCCCTCTTCAGCCCCATCACCCTCCAAACACCACTCTGCTGTGGGAGGTTTAACACTTACTTAATGAGGACTATGTGTGTGCATACATATGGATGTGTGTATATCTGTCTACACATACACACAATATAAATTAACTAAATATGTTACTAGGATACATCAGGAAAACCACATCCAAACAAAGCCTCCAAGATGGAAAAAGCTATTAAAAGACCCCGGCGTTTGAGCTTGTTGTGTACGGGAATAAACAGGATTACAGGGCACCAGTGTTACATTTTGTTCTTCTCCCGCTGGCATTTACAGGGGGTGCTGTCCTTCGGGAAGGCTGCAAAGGATAAAGCAAATTTGGTCTTCACCAGTCACGTGATGCTCATCATTGAATTGCCCACCTCGGGGAAACGTGGGGATGAGCTCCATGGTGAAAACGAAGCGTACCAGCCCCTATTTAATGTTACAAAACGGTCCAGGAGGCCTCCGAGCTCTGCCCTTAAGTCTTTTAAGAGAAATGTGGGCAAGAAGGACCTCTGTGCTCTGGATGCCTGCAGGACAGAGTGTCCTCACACAGACTCAATACTGAAGGATGAAAATAGACGTGGACTTCACAATCTTCTTTTCATCACAACCTTCTCTGAGGCCACCTGGTTAGCCTCAAGAATTTTCCTCCTTCGTCTTAAGTGCAAAGATGCCTGATCAGAGCACAAAGACCTTGCAGGGCTCAGCCTAGGAAGGAGGAGCACCTAGATGCTCTTGCATCTTAAGGTGATGATGGTTGGGCTCTGCCACAGCCCTTAAGCATCTTGCCGTGGTCCAGGATGTGGCAAATTAAGTGGCAAATACTCCTTGCTGAGTCGAGGGATTGAAATTTATGTGTTTTCCTCATCACAGCTGCCTCTTTAGGTCTTGTAAGGCTCAAGGCAGTGACGGTCTGGTTTTTGAACACCCCGTTGCTTCCTGTACTACCTCCTCCTGAGCTCTACACTCTACTCATAATGCTGTAAAAGCAGAGAATCAGCCAAAGCACCAGGGCTCAGCCCTGCAAGTCAGGTTAGGAGGGTGAGAACAGAGAGCAGGGGAGTAAAAAATTTTTTTTAAGTGTCTTTAAAGACTCTTAGAGGGACGTGACACAGGCCTATGGCACAGGAGTGGCACTTGGTCCACCTTCAGATGACACGATGGTGTAGGAGTTGGCATCTCCACCACGCTCAGGCTGCTAATTTGCAGCTTCTGTGGGCAAAGCCAAATGTCCCGGCCCCAGATGCTTTCCAAAGTGTCAGGGCATGTAACAAAATGACAATTTAAATGGTCACGTGACTAAAAGGCTGAGATGTTTCTCCAAGTCATAATTTTCCAAACTGGAATTCCTCTTGGAACTGACTTTGAAGTCAGTAACGAACCTCCCATCGGGTTTAATGCAAATACAATCAGCCCTCACTGGAGATTTTAGTGGAGCAGAGAAAAACATTTTTCCTCTTAAAAGATTTTCCTATTAGTACAGACACATAAAAGCCTTCCCAAAGCTATAATGTTAAATATTTTAATGTCCTGCCAAACCCCATCAATTCTCATTGTTTAGCAAAAATGGCACAGACGTTCAGAGTTGCCAGCTATGGCATTTTCTGCATATTAAGATCAATAATATGCTTTACAAGGGATAAAGGGTTGCCTAATGAGAAAAGTCTTTTAAAAGTCAAGGCAATTCCAACTGTTATGAATGATTACAAATTATGTGGTTGATTTTATGGGGGCGGGGTAGGGGGAGATTAAGGCCTTGGGCACATGGACCATACTTCCAAGCTCTATTTCTCTACCAGGACTTGTACCAAAATGTACCAAATTCTACCAAAACCTGCCCTATTGACCTTCCTTGTCAATTCTAGGAGACCCCGGTTTGACTGCCAGCCTAAGGAGTGAGATCTTCCATTTCAACACTGTCCCTGGGCTCTTAAAATATTCATTGCAATAAAATGTCTTGGGCAGGTTGTGTTGACACGCACAGAGGGAAGACTCGGTTCAGATCTCTCCAAAGTTGCGCTTTTTGGACCCTGGTGTTCTTTTGGGACCCTGTTACTCTTTTGGACCCTCTACTCCTTCAAGCAGCCTCAGCAGCTCATAGGTACGTGGGTCTGGGTCTATGGGTTCTTTTACATTAAGCAGCCCAGATACAGGAGCAAAGGTCCCTCACCTGTGGTGGGTTCAGTCTGGCTCCAAAAAGGCTGTGTGTGAGGTCAGGCTGGACTTCAAAGGCTTCATTTTCCAGATCCTAAGGGCAAAGCGAGCTCTGAACAAGGGGGTGGCAGCATGGGTGCCCCACAGAAGCAGCTGGTGCCTTTGAGGAGATGTCCTTTGTGATTTCCAGCCACTTGGGCGCAGCTACTCACCGTCTTGACCTGGCATCTGAAAGCCCATCACCACTTCACACGTCCTCCCCAGGGCAGTCTGGTTTGGAGCTTTCCCAAAGCCCCATCATGGACAGACATATGGGACAGACATACCCACCAGATGCCCCGCAGAAGCAGCACCCTGTGCTGGTGCCTTTGAGGAGATGTCCTTTGTGATTTCCAGCCACTTGGGCGCAGCTACTCACCGTCTTGACCTGGCATCTGAAAGCCCATCACCACTTCACACGTCCTCCCCAGGGCAGTCTGGTTTGGAGCTTTCCCAAAGCCCCATCATGGACAGACATATGGGACAGACATACCCACCAGAGGCTGAAAACCCTCCTGCCCTTTTCCCAAGGGCACAAAGTCTCCCATCACTCCTCGGAAGCACCTCAGCACTGCTGACATCTACCATGGACCTGGCTGCCCAGCCCAACGCCTCCCACTCCTTTCCTGCATTCCAGGGGTGAAGAATAAACTTTTTTGACAACAAACTGAAAAATTGGTTGTTTTTCACAGGATGCCACTGGCCTGGTGGTTAACAGAATGTTCCTAAGGCTCTGGGGACCTCACTCCAGCTCCCTGGGGAGGTCAAACTGCTTCCCACCCTCTAATGGTACACTGATGTCTGGCTAGAAACTTCTCCTGTTGGCACAGGCGAGGGAGGAAGGAAGAGGGACTGAATAATTGATTGGTTAATTGTGCCCTGCAGATTAATGCAGCCTCAGAGGAAAGAGGACTATTTCTCCTCCCTGTCCTGATATTCTGCAAGCCATGTGCTACGGTGATGGGCAATAATTCCCTAACCCAGAGGCAGGAGCCATCCTGGCTCCCTACCAGGCTACTGAGCCAAAGAGGGGGTGACCAGCACGGTGTCACCGCTGGCTTTTCCTTGGTGCCACCACATCTGTGGGAGCTCGTGGTGGATGTGCAGTGCTGGGGCGGGCTCCTCCGGGCAGCGGGAATGCTGTGCCTGTGGATCCGCATGGGATGAGGTGTGAGATACACCCTCGGTTCCTTGTCAAGAGAGAAAGGCTCCGGGGCATGTGTGGAGCAGAGCCTTCAGGCATCTCCGAGGCTTCCCCGGTGCTGGGGCAGTTCCTTGGAAAAGGCACACGATGGTGTGAAAAAGCCAGTCTGAGTTTAAACTCCAAATTTCCAGCTAATCCCCGGCACTGGCGTGTTTGTCAGCTGGAGTCCTGTCCCAGTGAAGTAGCAGGAGGTTCCCGGGTGCCGTGGTGTTCCTGGGGATGAAGCCCTGCAGTGGCTCTTTCCAGAGGCTGTGTCTTGGAATCTCTGCAAAAACAGGAAGGTTTTTTTTTCCTCTAAGTTTGTTACAGCAATGAGAAACGAGTGCACGGAGACACAGGCAGCATTTGTGGGAGCATATGGCAGTGTATCGATTGATGCACGCACACCTAGTGCTCTTTTTTTATAACCTCCCCAAATGCTGTGAATAATAATAAAAAAAAAACCCTAAAAAACTATAGAAACAAATCATCATTCAAACACGCTACAAATCCCTGGTTGCATCCTAAATCACAGCTTTATTTAAATCACCACCTAAAACGTTTCTAAGGCTGTTTTCCTGAACGCTCCTGCGGAACCAACTGGTCTTAATTCCCCTTCCCATCACCCCCCCACCTCCCCACCAGTTCCAGAGCCTTGAAACCCTCCTCCGTTCCCCATTCCAGCCCATCTCGGATCCCACTGTGCCTCCAGAGCCTGGCGGATCCCGGGGGGGCCACACGCAGGGGTTTTGAGGGACATCCATCAGGCCCTGGGGCTTGAGGTGGAGATGGCGGCCACCTTTGGCCGAGCCAGGACTCGGGCAGTGGGGTGGAAGCGAAGCAGGTGAGATGTGGGTTGGCAGGGCTTTGGAAGGGGATGTTGGAGCAACGCCCAGCCTCACGCGAGCAGAAGTGGCAGGAGACGAGTTAAATCCCCCCCAAAAAAGATAATTAAAACCACCCCTGGATGACAATGGCTATTAACTTGCCGCAAGTCACTGCGTCCCAGGGAGGCAGAAGGGAAACCAGCAGCTCCTCGGGGCTGGCTGTAGGTTACACACAGCCCATCTCCAGAGGTCTGTGGGTCCCCACGGCTCCTCCACGCCGCTGCGAGGGTGCCGGGGGCGGGGGGGGGGGGGGGGGGAGGTCTGGAAGGGCAGAAAAACGCCAGGAAACACGTTTTGACAGAAGAGGCTCTGGGAGCCTCCCATGTGCGCTCCACATTGCCTGTCGCCTGCCCTTTGATGTGGGGTTTGGGTCGGGGGAAGGCGTGAGGCCGGATCCTCACCCCGGGGCGGACGGTGCCAGCCCCATCGGGTGGCACAGCTCGGGGGACAGGGGTGGCACCCTCTGCCCCGGGCACCGGCACCAGCCCTGCTCCTGCTGCCCAATTACACACAGCAGCTTTATTCATTTTTACCTTTTCTTCATTTTTCTTTTTTTTTTTCCTCTTCTTCCTTACCCTCTTACCCTTTTTCTCACTCTTTTTTTTCTTTTTTTCTGTTTTCTTTTTCTATTTTTTCTTTTTTTGTTTTCTGTTTCTATTTTTTCTTTTTTCCTTTTTTCTTTTACCTTTTTTCTTTTTTTGTTTTCTTTTTCTATTTTTTCTTTTTTCCTTTTTCCTTTTTTTTCCTGCTTTTTTTTCTCTTTTTTCTTTTTGTTTTTGTTTTCATCTTTTTGCCTTTTTTCTGGTTTGTTTTGGTGCTTCTTTTTCTTTCTTTTATCTTTTTTTCTTTTTTCTATTTTTCTTTTTATTTTTTTTTTCTTTAAAAGTTTTCCTTCTTTCTAGCTTTTATCTTTTCCCGTTCCTGCGGGGAGCCGGCCTGGCCGCCTACCTGCCCTGAGACGCAATCCCCGCACCCCCGCGGGAAGGGAGAGGGCTCAGACCCCCCCTCAGGGCTGGGATCCCGCAGCTCCCCGCCTCGGGGGCTCGGCAGCTCCCTCTGCCCCGCGCTGCGCCGCTCCCGGCTCTGCCCGCCTCAAAACGGATGGGAAACACTAACAAATAGCCTAAACGGTGGGAGCTTTGCTCTTTTCTTTTTTTCCCTCCCTCGTCTCCTTCTCTCCTTCTCCTCTCGTTTCTTTTTTTCCTCCCTCCTCTCCTTCTCCTCTCGTTTCTTTTTTCCTCCCTCCTCTCCTTCTCTCCTTCTCCTCTCGTTTCTTTTTTTCCTCCCTCCTCTCCTTCTCCTCTCGTTTCTTTTTTCCTCCCTCCTCTCCTTCTCTCCTTCTCCTCTCGTTTCTTTTTTTCCTCCCTCCTCTCCTTCTCCTCTCTTCTCTTTTTTCCTCTCTTCTCTTCTTTTTCTCTTTCTTTTTTTCCTCTCTTTTCTTCTGCTCTCTTTTCTTTTTTTGTCTCTTCTCTTCTGCTCTCTTCTTCTTCTCTCTTTTCTTTTTTACCTTCTTTCTTCTTTCCTTTCCTTTTTCTCTTTCTGTAATTATTTCCTTTCTTTTCTGTAATTATTGGTAGCGGTGTTTGTTTTTTTTTCTTATCTTTTGTTTTTTTCTTTTAGCGAAGTGACGGGCTCAGGTTTGAAATCGCTGGCATGTTCCGCGGCGAGAGGAGATTAAGGGAGAGATGGATGTATCTATTCCTATATTTCGTACCCCGCAGTTGCAGTTACAGGCGGAAAATTAAAAAAAAAAAAAAAAAAAAAAAAAAAAGCCGAGAAGCGGGGAAAATGCCAGTTCTATCCTGAGAGGGTGCTGGGAAGCTCTGCTCTGTGCCACGCCGGTGTCGCAAAGGGCAGTTTCGAGGTGACACCGGACGGTTTCAGAGGTTTGCCAACAGAAGCAGCAGCGCAGGGAGAAGGGGGGGTCCTGCCCCTCGCTGCTGCTTTATGCTTCTTTTTTTTTTTTTTCTAATTTTTTGGGGGTGGGGGGCGGCTGGGGAGGGTGAAGACCTGGCAGTAACTCCAGGCGCCCCTTGCCTCCCCTGACAAATGAGGTTTATTCCCGGGGGGGGACAGAGCCGGCGGTGGCACCGCGCTGTCAGACGGGACCCCCGCGGCGGCGGGGAAATCCGCGCCCGCTCCCGCCCGCCGCCTAATATTTCTACCAATAGATATCACATTGTATTAATTTAACATATATCAACCTTCCGTGCGCATGTGTTTATACGGACAGATCTATAGATATCTACAGATATTTATACCTGGATGCTGTGCCCGCCCCGCCACCCGCGGATCCGCCGCGCACATGCCGGGGGGGGGGGGGTGTTTGCTCCGTTTGCTCTCCCCGTTGCTGCTCCGACACCTGCGGGGGGACGGAGGGACGCCCCGATATTTGGCTTTAAACCCGAATATCACCCCCGGGCAGCGCGGTACGGGCGGCACCCAAAAAAACCCCCACATTTCCCCCAAAATGCCATAATAACAAACCGCTAAACCACCTAAAAATACCTTTGTGCACGCCACGGGTATGTTTGTGGTTTTTTTTATTTCTGGGAATTTTGGGGAAGGGAAGGGGGGGAAAAAGGGAAGGGAAGGGGGGGAAAAAGGGCCCTCTGACGCTCGGATCCCATCTCCTCTCCCTCACCTGGCGGGAGCATCCCTTCCCCGAGGATCTCCTGGCTCTCAGCTCCATAGGGGACACGTTATTTAAATAAAGGTATCCGCAGGTTGCGGGGCGCCCCGCGGGGGGCAGGAAGCAGCTCACCCCCCCCTCGGGGGTCCGGCCCGGAGCGGGGTGGGAGAAGGGACGCTCTGGAGCTACACCTGAGCGGTGGGGACACCTCCCGGGGTGATGCAGCCCCCCCGCCCCACGTCCCTCACCTCGGACAGGTCCTGCTGAGGACCCTGTCGATAAATTCTTACCCAGGCACGGCCGAAGCGCCCCCCTCCCCGGCGACCCCCCCGTCACTTGAGGAGCGCGGCCCATGGGCTGTTACCCGGGGAGGGGGGGGACGGACACTGTGTGTGTCTCGGGTGGGGACACAAAAAAAAACCCCCAAATCAGGGCAATAAAAGCGTCCCGCCAAGTGCGTATTCCCGACGGATTGCCCACCCCCCCGGAGTTACCGCAAAAAAAAATTTGCTCCGTTTGCTCTCCCCGTTGCTGCTCCGACACCTGCGGGGGGACGGAGGGACGCCCCGATATTTGGCTTTAAACCCGAATATCACCCCCGGGCAGCGCGGTACGGGCGGCACCCAAAAAAACCCCCACATTTCCCCCAAAATGCCATAATAACAAACCGCTAAACCACCTAAAAATACCTTTGTGCACGCCACGGGTATGTTTGTGGTTTTTTTTATTTCTGGGAATTTTGGGGAAGGGAAGGGGGGGAAAAAGGGAAGGGAAGGGGGGGAAAAAGGGCCCTCTGACGCTCGGATCCCATCTCCTCTCCCTCACCTGGCGGGAGCATCCCTTCCCCGAGGATCTCCTGGCTCTCAGCTCCAGA
>NW_015090897.1:880950-881151 GCF_001431845.1 Calidris pugnax
GGGGGGGGGGGGCTGTGTTTCTGGGAGGCGGGGGCTCCTGCCGGGAGCCGGGAGGGTTTGTTGGGGTTTTGCGTTTGCAGGTTTGGAAAAGGAGGGACGAGAAAACCTCATCCGGAATTTCCCAGCGATTTACTTCAGTAGGGAAAATAAAAAGGTTCTTCCCTGCGGTTATCGCCCCCCCGCCCCGCGCCCGGGGAAGGG
>NW_015090897.1:883044-885247 GCF_001431845.1 Calidris pugnax
TTAACTCGTAAAATGTTGCTCTGGCTTGGAAGTTGTCATAACAGGAGCCTGCTTTATTTATTGGGTTATTTATTTCTTTTACGCGCAACAACAGTATCCCCAACACAGTGCGCTCGGAGGAAGGAGTTTCCAAAAACAAGAGAGGGACAGAGAGAGAGAGAGAGAGCAAGGAAGAGAAAGAGAAAAAGAGAAAGAGAGGAGAGAAATAAAAAAGAGAGAAAGAGAGAAAGAGAGAAAGAGAGAAGGAGAGGGAAAAAAAAGAGAGCAAGAAAGAAAGAAAAAGAGAAAGATGGAGAGAAAGGGAAGGAAGGAAGGAAGGAAGGAAGGAAGGAAGGAAGGAAGGAAGGACACATGCCATCCCTGCAAAATTAAAACAAGAAGCCCCGCAGAATTCTTTTTGTGATTAATATTATTTAACATTTAAAACTCTGGGAACTTCAAACAACCTTTTTATTTTTTTTCAGGGAAAAGAAGGAGAAAAGAACTATTATCTGGAAACCATTTGTTCACAACTCAAACTGTGCCATGTTGGCTTAGAAACAAAACTCGAGACGCCCAGCCCTGTCCCCCCTTCCCCCGGTATATATCTTTTCAGCACACATTTTAAAATAAATACCCTGACGAGTCTTTGCAGAACGGCTCCTTGTTACGGACCGATGGGATGCAGCATCCCCCAGCTGCGAGTCGGGGTTTAGTCCTTTAAATACCAGCACAACATCTGCAGGGAAAACCATTACGGGGCTCCGGCCCCCTCTATTCCGCGCTGTTGGTAAGGGGAGGGAGGGGCGGGATGCGCGGGAGCTCCGCGGGAGCGGCCACGCGTGTGGGGACCCCGCTGCTGAGCAGCGTGGGCTGGATGAGGAGAACCCGGGGAAAGAGCCCCCAAAGAGTCTTCGCTTCGACCAAGGAGAAAATGATATTTTAATATTATTTTTTTTCCCTGACTCTCCCCGCAAGCCCTTTCAGCTTTACCGCGCTTCTCCTCCCGCTACGCGGCAAATAAAAATAAATAAACCCAAGCAAATTCGGCGAACGAAATCTCCCCAGAATTTAACCAAATAGCGAGAGGCTGTGCTGGGAGGTGGCCGGGTCGGGAAACGCGGGGCGGCCCCGGCACCTCCTGGGTCTCCGTCCAGGATTAATGCGACCTCGGAGGGATTTTGGTGGGACCTTTGCTGGGCAAAGCTGCGCGGGGGCTCATTGGGCTGAGAACGGGGTTTGCCAGCACGGAAAAAATATGCAGAAAGAGTTTACAGTGTGATCTCCTCTTTTGGAGCTCGCAGCAGGTGTCAGAGCTCTCTTCGCAGGGAGTTATATATATATACATATGTGTGTGTGTGTCTCTATATACGGACAATTAAATAAAATAACCACTTTGTCTATTTGAAAGCACGTGTGCGCAGATGAAATAAGAGAGAAATGTTAAATTTTAAGCCCTTTCTGTGCTGGTACAGCCCGGGACAGAGCTCCCGCTGCAGCCTCTTCTCTTCTCGCTGTCCGTGGGACCTGCCGTGGGGACTGTCACCTCCCGACTTTCGGATGGTGTATTCTTAGTCTCGGGTGTCCGTCTTCCCAGGGCCGGACAGGACAGAAATACCTTTGTTTTCCAAAAAAACCCTAAGAAAGCCGCGGGAGTGTTGGCGTCCAAATGACGTAACGGCGGGAGCAGCAGTGACATCTCTTCGGAGATGGGGAGAAATAAAGAGTCTGGCGGAGCCCACGCGTGACGGGATTCACCCCCAGCGCAGGAGCGGGTTGGTGTCCCCCCCCTGTGCCCGCCGTGACATTCCCTGCCCGCCGCCGAGGGAGGGGGGCGATAAATGAACCCCCCTCGCGTGGGGGTGGGACACACACACACAATCACTTGTAACCCCTCTTCTACAGGGGGGGGGGCGGGCGACTGACCCCCCTGCGACCAGCCCACGGCCACGCCGAGCACACGGGGATGCTGCGCGGCCGCGGAAGGATGCTGAGACAGGCCCCGATGGGGCGGGGGAAGGTGTGGGGGGGGCGCAGATTTAAGGAGAAGAAGCAATAAAATACCGAAAGTATTTCGCCCCCCAACACACCCCCTCCCACCCCCCCAAATCCGCAGACGGGAGCCCGGGCCGCCCGGAGAGGGACAAACGGCGCTGCGCATCCCGGTTTTCCCGGTTGATCCTGCCCCTTCCCCGACACCCCCCACCTCCTCACCCACCCCCCC
>NW_015090897.1:885300-886489 GCF_001431845.1 Calidris pugnax
CAGGGAGGGGTGGGAGAGGGGGGGGAGCTCGGGGGACAAGGGGACAGCAGTGCCCCCCCCAACCTACGCTTCTTGCTTTTCTTTTCTTTCTTTTTTTTTTTTTTTTTGTTCATCTCTTTTGCCCAAAACTGGAAATAATTAAATTCTTTAAAGGTTTACTTTTGAAACCGTGGCTGGAGTAAACTACGATTCAGGTGTAAATAATTACCAAAGTCATGAAAGCGGCAACTGCTACATGTGGTTTATCCATCGCTTTTTTTTTTTTTTTCCCCTCTTTCTCTCTTTCTTTCTCTTTCTTTCTCTTTTTCTTTCTCTCATCATTTGATCGTGCTAATCCGTAACTGTTTGCCAAGTTCACATATTTGTAATTTACCAAACTGTATCGTCTCTGCCGGGACGGGGATGTGGTACATGAGATTCCGGAGCCGTCCTGCCCTGCCCCGCTGGAGGATCCCGGCTGGAACCAACTGGATGCTCCTGGAGAAGCGGCAGCGCTCTCACCCCGCTATTGGGAAAAGCTTTCCGTATCACATTAGAGAAATTAGAACCGAATAAAAAAGACGCTTCCCCTTTCATAAACGCTACCAGACCTACTCGATTTTAGACTCCGGAGAAGAAATGAGTTATTGAAGAAAAGAAATTGTTTAAACACAATAGATCCATGAGCGAATGAAAGCGTTCCCCGGGGCAAGGCAAGAGGGATTTGGCCCGAGAGCACAAAAATAGAAGCATCCATTAAGCGAAAGCCTTGGAGAAACAGGAGAAACGCGGACATATAATATACACCGTATAAACAAAAACCCGGGATTGATTTCGTCCCCGTTTTCTTCAGCCCGCATCTATTTGTTTTGTTTTGTTTTGTTTTTCTTTTGCCTGCGCTGCGATTTCAACCCATTTGTCTCCTCGGAAAACCACGCTGGAAAAAAAAAAAAAAAAAAAGGCAGAGAAACGAAAGGGTTTTTTTCTTGCGTGTGTCCTCTTTTAAAATCTTTTCGCAGAGTAAGACACCGCTTGAACATGTTCTGCTGTTGTAAAAGTGTTTTTTATCAGGCTGTAAATTACTGCCCCTCTGACAGAGCAGCCGGAAATGTAAATCACACCGTCGGGCTGAAGTTATGAAAAAGTTTGTTCCCTTTTTCTGCGTCCCAGGAAGATCACGGGGCTGCTGGATCGGGAAGGGAGGGCGGGG
>NW_015090897.1:890251-892598 GCF_001431845.1 Calidris pugnax
TGCTGTCTCATCCCCCCCCCCCCCCCCCCGCTTTCCTGGTAGTAGCGCTGATCGCAGCCCACAGCTGGACAAGTGTCAGCCGCCCAACAGCCGGCGGAGGATCAAGTTGTATTTATTCAATTATTATTATTATTATTTTATCTCCTTGGGAAAACAAAACAAAACAACGAAAAAGAAGTGGTGCAAAAAGTACAAAATCATACCGTAGGGATTGGGTGAGAATAAGCGGGGGGTGCGGCCGGGCCGGGGGTACCAGGCGGGCTGTGCGGCCAGCCCCAGCTCGCAATTAGCGGCCACTCATTAGGATTTAATAGCAGGTGCAAAGCCACCCCCCCCTGGCCGGCAGCGCTGCCCGGCGGGTCGGGACCCCGCAGCTCTCCCGCAGCCCCCGGCCCCCGCCTTCAGCAGGGGGGAGCCGGCCGCTCCCCGCCGCCCTTCCCTCGGCTCCTTTCTCCCTTTGGAACCGTGCCTGGCTCGGGATTTATTTTGGAAAAGGGAATGCACCGGGAGGAATCGGGCTGAGATAAAGGCAGCGCCAGGTGGGAGCCGCGGGGGGGGGGTGCGGGGTGTGTGTGGGGGGCGGCACCGCTGCTGCTTTCCCCACGTCCCAAACAGACAAATAAACAAATTACCTCCGCGGGAAACTCCAGAGGAGCCTGAGGGGGCTGCGGAGCCGGCGGGGGGGGGCTGCGGGGCCGATTGATCCCCCGCATCCCGGCGGTGCGGTGACACCCGGGCGCGGGGCAGGATGGCTCCGAGCCGTCTGATGTGACGTCAGCAGGGCCCGAGCGGCTGATAGAGCGCGAGCGGGGCCCTAACCCGTCCCAGATGGCTCCAATAACGGAGAGAGAGTCCCAGACCCGCTCCGAGAAGAGATTTGTAATCAATGCTCTGCCATCGCACCATCAAAGCGGCGACAGTTCCAGAGGAAAAGCAGGGAGCTGGCGGGGAGGGGGGGGGGACAGACGCCCAGCACCCCCCTTGGGAAGGGGGAGAGGGGGGGTACTCAGAACTGGCTCCGCTTTCGCTAGAATTTATATGAATATGTATAATTCCGATCACGGCCCACTTTAATCCAAGGGAAGAGCTGGAACGGCTGAGTAGTAATTGGGCAATTAGACACGGAAAAGAGCGCAGCTCGTCTGCAAAGGCGCAAAATAAATATATTATATATGTATATAAATCCCAAATTAAAAATATATAAACCACGGGTAAGCCCCTGGGCGCAGCAGAGGGGATCACGACCCCCCATGGCTGCTGGGGGGTCTCTTCGGGGTGTATTTGGGAGTCGCTGGGTGAGAAAAAAAAAAAAAGAAATAAAGAAAAAAATAAGGAGGATTTAAGTTAGGTTATTTTTCGAGCGAAAAAGGAAGATATTTTGCTTTCGAAGCGATTTTCCAGGCGGCGGAGGGGCGGGTGTCGACGGGTGGCTCCGCACCCCGCCGCGCATCCCCCGTGGGATCTGCAGCACTTTTCCCCTACCTTTTTGGGTTTTTTTTCCTTAAATAAAAAAATATAGAGTAACGGAGGGGGAGTGCGAGGTGCTCCGGTTTCTCAGCTGGGCAAGGAAGAGCAAAGGCGGCGGGTGTGCGGGGAGATTCTTCTCTCCGAGAATAAGGGAAAATCACGGCTTTTGGTGGCTGTAACCCCCGGACCTTCCCGCTGCCGGCGGGGGCCGCCCCAGCTTGTATTTTTTTTGGGGGGGGGGAGAGGAGGCGATGGGATGGGACATCTACCTGCGGTGCGGCGGGGTCCCGGCGGGAGGCAGCTCCTTGGGAAGGCGGACAGGGATGCGGCCCTGGACCTGGAGAGAGAGCCAGCTTGGGTTAAATTGCCGTGATTTAAGGAAAGGTTTAAAACGCGAACCCGGGTTTTCCCGTGGAAATGGTGGGAAAAGCTTTGCGCTTAAGCGGGAAGGGCCGAAAAAATACCTACAGCGACTTCTGTGTGTAAAAATCAAAAAATATCTTCCCCCCCCCCTTTGCCTTGCCGACGGTGCAGAGAGATGTCAGGGCCTTTCCCAGCGCGGAACCCCCCCGGCCCGGCACCGGGGGCAGCGGGAAGGGGTCGGTAAGCAGTGCGGGGGGAGAGATGCGGGGATTGAAGCCGGGAAGGTAGTGGGAGGTGTGGGGGGGGGAAGAGATCACACCGGGAAAGCGGCTGAACGCGCTCAAAAAGAGCCGGAGCGCGGGCTGGGGCAGTTTGCAGTCCGGAAAAAAAAATAAATAAAAGGAAGAACAAAAAAAAAGTTTTTTTAAAAATTACTTTTCGCTGGAAAAGTGCGACCCGGGAGAGTTTTAGGAAGCACAAAGTTAATATTAAGTTCGCCGTAGCTCATTGTAAATCT
>NW_015090897.1:892608-893640 GCF_001431845.1 Calidris pugnax
CCGCACCCCCGGCCGTGTCCTCTCCCCGTGGGCAGCCGCTCTCCTGCCTGGAGAACACCACCACAAGGCATTCCTCCCCTTCCAGCCGGGCTGTTCAACACTCCCGGGGCTGCCGAGATCCCTCCTTCCCTCCCTCCTTCCCTCCCTCCTCCCCTCCTCTCGCTCAGCCACTCGGTTAAAAATAAACTGAGGAGCCATCTTTATAATTTAGTTTACTTCCGAATATTTTAAATATTATGAAAAAAAAAAAGCCATAAACAACGCTGTTATTCAAAACATTTTGAGGTATAAAACATAAAAAGATTTGGGTTTTCTTTTTTTTTTTTCCTTTTTTTTTTTTTTTTTGTTTTTTAAAAAAAACACAAAGGGGTTTTTTTGGTAATTAAAAAGTTTTTTTCCTTTTTTTTTTTTTTTTGGTTTTGTAAAAAACACACACAGTGGTTTATTGAGTACTTACAACGTTTACACCTTCAATATTAATTAGATTCCACTTTTTCCCTTACGGACGGAAGTGCACATAACCAATAACTGTTGAAAACATCTTCAAATACTGAACGACCACAACAAAATTACAACACTAAATACCGAGTCAACCGAAACATTGGTGCAACTGCTTCTGTTGAAATATAACTTTATAATCCCATGAATATTTATATCCAAAAGGCCAAGTATTAAAGATACACTTCACATACACACTAATGCCAGGGAGGGATATTTTTTGGGTTTTGTTTCTTTTTTTTTTTTTTTTCTTTTTCTCTCTCCTTTTCTACGGTTGCGTTTTCCCCGTGTGTTTTTATACAGAGCAAATAACATTCACGAAACTATTAGAGACAATACCCCTTACCGAGCCGGAGTTTCCTCTTCATCTATGGAATGCTTTTTCCCTCTCCTTCAAATATCCACATTTTGGGGGGGGAGTTGGGGGGAGAAATTGCACATAAATAAACCGGACGATTCCAAATACCGAGAGTCCTCAGAAGGGGAGCCGGCTGCCCTTGGGGGGGGGAGCGGGGGGGCTCCCCCCATCCCGCC
>NW_015090897.1:893910-894231 GCF_001431845.1 Calidris pugnax
GGATGCGGGACGAAACACGGCGGTGTGCGGGAGCGTGGGGCCGGGAGTGCCGCGAAGCCCGCAAAGCCGTGAAAAGCCAGGGTGGGGGGGGGAAATAAAAATTAAATTTGATTAATTAAAAGTTTTAAAATATTAAAAATAAAAAGGGGGAAGAGCAGAAGAGCCCCGCGCCCACCCAGCCGCGGCCTGTACCGGTGCCGGGGCCACCGGAGGTGCTTGAGCTCCAGCGCCCAGACGTGCTGCGGCCAGCCCGTCCGCCCTTTGGTTTTCTTATCCGTGCTGCTCACTGTGCTTTTCAAGATTTCGTTCTGGGGGGGGAGA
>NW_015090897.1:894241-894863 GCF_001431845.1 Calidris pugnax
CAGCTCTTTCTTCCTCTTCTCCTCCTTCACGTCTGTCTTCTTGATCTCCGCCTTGAAGGCCTCCGCCTCCCCGTTCTGGTCGTCCTTGGCCAGCAGGTCCATGAGGTAGGCGATGTAGCTGGTGGCCAGGCGCAAGGTCTTGATTTTGGAGAGCTTGGTGTCGGCGGGGACGTTGGGGATGCACTCCCGCAGCTCGGCGAAGGCGCTGTTGATGCTCTGAGTCCTGCGCCGTTCCTTACGGTTGGCCGTACCCCGCCGTTTCACCGGCCGGGGCCCCCCCAGACCGGGCGGGCCGTTCCCGGGGGGCACCCCCCCGTAATGGGAGTGGTCCATGCCCGGCGCCCCGTTGGCGTACTCGGGGCTGTAGGACAGAGCCATGCTGTAGTCGGGGGGGGACATCTCCGGGTGGCTGCTGATGAGCCAGCCGTGGAAATAGGGGTTCTCCTCGTGGCCGCAGCGGCTGGCGGCGGCGGCGGCGGCGGCGGCGGCAGCGGCGAAGGGGTAGCCCTCATGGTGCACCACCGGGTGGTGGGGGAAGCCGCCCACCAGACTCATCCCCGCTCCCTACCGCGACCCCACCCCGCCCCCCCGGCCCCCAAAACAAAGAGGTTTGGTTGTTTTG
>NW_015090897.1:895171-896496 GCF_001431845.1 Calidris pugnax
GGGGGGGGCGGGGCCCGCCGCCCTCCGCAATAAAACTTTTTTGATGTTCGCCCTGCTAATTGCCCAGCTCCTCTTTTAGGATTGGCTGCCCCTCCGCATCCATAATGTAATTAAAACGAGGGGGGGAAAAAATTATCATGGAGGCAGAGGTTAATGCAAGTGTTTAGCAGATGCCTTACTGTAAAATCTGCGTTAAAAAAAAATAAATAACCAAAACAAAACAAAACAAAAAAAACCAACCCAACCAAAAAACCCACCAAAGTCGTTAAAACTTAAATATCGGATAATCTCAAACCAGGTACAGTATGGATCCAAGGAATTTCTTGGCGAAAATCTATGTGAGAGCTCGGGACGCTCCCGGGTCCCTTCTTCCGAAGCGCTTTGTGCCGCCCGGGCGAGAGGAAGGAATAAATCCGGGCTCGGAGGGCCCCGCACCGACGGCCCGGTGCGGGACGTGCCCCGGTAGCGCGGGCCGGTGCTGCCGGTTGTTCGAAGGGGACAGAGAGAGCCCTCGGCAGCTCCCCCGAGCCGGGGGACGCAGCTCCTCCGCCCCGTCTGTCACCCGAAGGCCGGCGACAAGAAGCCACCCAAAGGCTGGCCCCGGCTCCGGGCGGCTCCGGGGGAGCGGGGGGCTCGGGGCTGGGCCGGGGGGGTTTCTTCCCGAAAGAATCGCCGTCAGACACCGCAATAAACCCGGCTCTAACTCCTTCTCTTCCAGCCTCCCGCCTGCGCCTCCGCGCCTCGGCCGCCGCTCGCCCGGCTGGTTTGCGCTCCTCTTCCGCGCTCCTCGGGACTGCTCCGAGCGGTGAGTAACCCAATCGGTTTTACAGCATGTTCGGAGCTTATTTTCTAGCTTTTACTAACAAATATATAAATATTTCGCCGCATTCCTCCTTCTGCAATAAAAAAGGAAAAAAAAAAAAAAAAAGAGAGCAGCATGTGCGGCAAACAGGTTTAGTGACGGGAGGGATGGAAGGGGAATAGTTAAATGTTTGTTTAAGGGCCAGGCCAGGAGGAAATCTCCCGGAGCTATTGAGGTGGTTTTGCTGGGGGAAGACTTGAAGACGTTACAAAGGGAAGACGGGTCTCGAGCTGTAATTCACTTGGAGGCGAGGGGGCTTGTTGTCATCTTCCCGTGGAGCCGAGCGTTCCCCAAATAGCTGCGAAATATCCCGCACCCCCCCCCCCCCCCCCCCCCCCCCCCGTTCGGAGCCGCCCCGGCCCCGGTGGTGGCGGAGCCGCCGAGCCCGCGGCAGCGCCCCCTGGGGGCCGCGGCGGGGATGGAGCCTCCCTCGCCCGGCGAGCGGGGGCCCGGTGTGGGCCTG
>NW_015090897.1:896594-896955 GCF_001431845.1 Calidris pugnax
CCCCCCCCCCCCCTCCCCTCCCGTGTGCGGGCTGCCGGCTGCGCCGCTTCGGCGTATATTACAATGCGATCTTACAATACGGGCAGTGTGGAAAACTGTGTCAACAGGAGCCGAGGGGTCATAAATTAAAGAATGAGAAAGATAGAGATGGAGGAGTCTGCGAGAGGAGGCGGCGAGGACCGCGGGTCCCGCTCCCGCAGCCCCTCCGGGCGCTCCCCGGCCCGGCGGCGGGACATGGTCTGCAAGGGTGGGGGGAAAGAGGGCCAAAAAGCCCCTCTGGGGGCAACCGGCCGGGGAGAGTTGGCGAGCGGAGAGAGGGCCACCCCGGCTACCGCCCTGCTCGCCCCCGGAGCTGCCGCCG
>NW_015090897.1:896965-898405 GCF_001431845.1 Calidris pugnax
GTCGGGGTGTAAACTGAGTGCGAAAGTGAAAAACCAGTCCAGATGCGGAGCCGATGTGTGTACACACACACACATCTTGTACGCGCACACACATGCTCGCACCGAAACGCCTGCTGGATGGCTGTGTGTCCGCACACGCCTGAGCCTCAGGACACGCCGTGTCTGCAGTGGGGTTTTTTTTTTTACATTTGGGGAAGGCAGAGGGTGCGGGCAAGGCCCCGGCACGGCGGGGGGGCCATTTTTTTTTTTACATTTGGGAAAGGCAGAGGGTGCGGGGAAGGCCCCGGCACGGCGGGGGGGCCCGTCCCGCCGCCAGGGATGCGGGGGATGCGGGGCTGAGGCTGCAAACCCACCCAGCGGCTGGGGCGGCCGCCCCCCGGCTGCCTTCTCCTGCCGCATTTCCCTCGGTGAGAAAGAGCAGAGGCAGTGACAGGGCCGGGGGGGACATTGCCTTCGCGGGCAGGGGTGCGTTTCTTTGCCCTCTCCTTATTCGTGCCGCAGCTTCCCAAAATCCCGCAGGCTGGGGCCGCAGCGGTGCCAGCCCCGGTGGCCAGCCACCCCGGCCACCCCCGTAACATCCCCGGTGGTGTCGGAAACGGAAAACGCCCGGCAGAGAAAAAGGAACAAAAGATGCAGGAGATACCGATGGGAACACCGGGCTCCAGAGCCGGAGGAGTCATTATTGCTTAATTAGCTGTGGAGAAAGAGGGTCTCTAGATAAAGCGCCCGGCAGGATCTATTATATATATTTTCCTCCCGTCCCCCAGCAGTTTTTGACGTGTTTTATAAAGCGGGGTTTGGAGCAACTGTAGCTTCGTGTCCTCCCTCGGCTCCGAGCTGCTGGGGCTGCCCCAGGAGGGGATCCAGCCTCTCCCAGCGCCGGGAAACTCCAGCCCAAAGCGCCTTTTCCCAGGACTCGGCTTAAGAGTCCGCGGAAAAGCACCAGCGTTTTGCCCTTCTTCCATTTATTGAGTTGATTTGGTTTGCTTTTTTATTTTTTTTTTATGCACAAATAATTTGCTTAAAAAAAATAAATAAAAAGAAAAACAAAAAGAAAGAAAGAAAGAAAGGGGAAAAAAAAGGCTCTAGCCTTATGTCACTTATTTCCCTGCCAAAATGGTTGCATATTAGACGGCGATTTATCTGGGCTCTGCTGCCAGACAGGACTTTCCAAGTTGGCTGTAATTAAGAAATTTTGGTGGCGACTGTGCTGAGGCTGGTTTTCCCTTTCTTTACTCCCCCAGCTTTTTTAAATTTTATTTTATTTTTTTTTAACTTTATTTTGTTGGGGGAGTGGGGAGGGGGGGCTGTACCGCTGCTTTTACCCCGCGGTGGTGGCCTCTCCATCCCCGCAGCCCTCCGCGGCGCTGAGCGGGAGGAAGGGGCTGCCCTCTCCCCCGGTGGGTGCCCGGGGGGCGGCGGGGGGGGGGGTTTATCGCC
>NW_015090897.1:898415-901685 GCF_001431845.1 Calidris pugnax
CCGGCCCACGGCGGGGGGGGCATTTGGGGATCACCAAACAATAGAGCTGGGCACCCTCCCCAGCCAGGGCTGGGGTGAATTCGGCTAAACTGCAAATGAAGCTAATTTCTCCGAATGAGAGGAAGGCGTACGGCCCGGGGAATAGGTGGGGGGGTTGGGGGGACCCTTTTCTCGGGGGGGCTATCTGGGCGAGCTGCTGGCAGGCCGGGCCGGGCGCTGGGATGAGCAGGCCCGGGGCTGGGGAGCTCCCGGCCGGTGTCCGAGAAGCCGTTCCCTAATTCTTGGCTCTTTTTCTGCACCTTCGTGCCCGGTACCGGCGGGGCGATGCTGGGGGGCAGGCAGCCCCCCCGGGGCAGGGCAGCGGCGGGGGGGTCGGTACCGAGCTCAGCCCCGAGCCGGGTCACCCTGAGTCGTCTTTAGGTTTTTAATTAAATCAACCAACCGACCAGACCCGCCAAAGCACCCCAAAGGCACCCCAAGGTCCCTGAGGCGCAGCCCTGGTGGGACAGACAGCCCCCCACCCCGCCCCCCCGACGGCTCCCAAAAGCCCGGGGTGCGCGGCCGGGGGTCGGGGCTGCGGGATCCCCCCCGCACCGAGCGGCTGGAAAAGCCGGGACGCGTTTGGGTTTATAGAGAACACGATGTCATTGAGCCGGGACCAAAGGGACGGGGAAGGGACACCCCTCTTGGGGGGGTTTGGGGGTGCAGCCCCTGTCCCAGAGGTGCCACCCCCGGGCCACGGCGGGGGAATCGGCGGGCTAAAAAAAAAAAAAAAAAAAAAAGAAAAAACCGCAAGAAAAAGGATTTTTGGCAAGAGGCGCCGGAGAAATATCATTTGAAGGTCAACCTGTCAGTGCGGGTTAATGGCGAGGACTAGTGGCCCTGGGCCTGCTCATGCCCTCCGTGTCCGTGCCATGCACACCGCCGCGGCCAGGGCGGGGGGCAGGAGCGGGCCCCGCAGCCCCGAATTAATTGCTGCCGCTGGAGGTTTGGAGGAACCCTGGTTTGCGTTACCAGTGTCGGTAACGAACGCCTACAGATTTCAGGCATGATAATCTCGCAGCCGTTGTGTATGCTGAAAAAAAAAGAGAAAGAAAAAAAAAAGGAAAAGAAAAAGAAAAAAGGAAAAGGAAAAGAAAAAGAAAAAAGGAAAAGGAAAAGAAAAAGAAAAAAGGAAAAGAAAAGGAAAAAAAAAAGAAAAAAGAAGAAGAAAGAAAAAAGAAAAAAGAAAAAAGAAGAAAGAAAAAAGAAAAAAGAAAAAAAGAAAAAAGAAAAAGGAAAAAAGAAAAAGGAAAAAGGAAAAAAGAAAAAAGAAAAAAGAAAAAAAAGGGAAAAAGAAAAGAAGGAAAAAAAGGGGGAAAAAAAAGGAAAAAAAAAAAAAAAGAGCAGGGACGAGAAACCCCCAAGACACTGACCATTCCGCAGAGGCGCGATGATTGGCGGTAAGCGCGGGACCCGACGCGTTTTACCGCTGCATGTGCAAGCAATTATTGGAGGATTGCTTATATTTGTGACCGAGGATCCAGAGCTGCATTGAGAGCCTGGGCGGGAATCGCGGAAAGAGAAGAAAAACACAACGAAAACTCAACGAGGACCCCTTCTTTGGCAGGAGAAGGACGCCAAAGACCTGACAGAACCGGGCACGGCGTGTCTCCGGGGGCTTTGCCGTATAAATCTGTACACACACACGCAGAAACACGCGTGTCGATGTACACAGACACGCACACGGGGGTTTGGGGTGGGTTTGGTTTGTTTGTTTGTTTTTTTCCCCACGTAATGTTGTTTGCATTCCTGGGAAAGAGCATCTTCAGCCGCTCAGGGATGCGGTCCCTTTCCTTAAGGAATCTGCTGTCCCTCCAGCATCCGAGGCGCAGGCGGCGGAGGAAGAGGAGGGCAGGCTGGCATCCTCCGGGCTCACAAAAACCAACACTTCTATTGTCATTCTCCACCGAAAGGCTCCGTTTAACAAGGCTGGGGTTTAAGCGGCGTTCACAGATCAAAGGCAACCTCGCTTGGCTTAAAAAAAAGGGGAAGAAAAAAAAAAAAGGCAAAGATCCCTCAGGAGCAGTGACAATTAACTGCAATTTCGCCCTAACCGCGCGCCCCAAACGCGGGTGTCCTCCCGGCGGTGCCACCCCACCTCCCCCCCCACACCCCGCGGTGCGGGGCAGGGACTCCCCGCAACCCCCGGCCGGGTCCCGCAACCCCCGGCCCCGCACTTGTCCGCGGCGTCAGCCCCGCAGCGCGGTTCCTGCGCGGCGTGTCGCGGTGTAACCGATCCCGGCCGAGCGAGGTCTTTTCGGTAATTTGGATACAGCGAGTCTCCAGTTAATGACATATAATCAGCCTGTAGGTCACTTGGTCATTCTCTTATTACAAACCCCTCCTGCTCCCTCTGATCTCCTTTCAAACTGAATTTCACACAAACAAATAAAGCAAGACAGGGACAAGTCCTTCAAACGCGAGAGCGAAATATCGGAGGACTGCTCCTGGGGAACTATAAACATTTTTTTTTCAGAAGAAAACCCGAAAAGATAGGAAAGAACATCTTATCGAGAGGGAGAGCATTGTGTACAAAACGCGGAGGGGAAAAAAACCGGTCTGGATTCTGTTAGAAATGACATAAAATTAAAATAAAAATAATTACAAACAGAAAATGGCATAACATAACCAGAAGGGAGGAGGCTTTGCTAGAAACGCGCGGCCGAGCTGTGATTTGCTCTTACAGATGATACAGCCGCAAAATGTTTATTTGCTTCACTTTAGTCGGAAGGAAAAATACAATAAAATAAAATAAATTGTCTTTTCTCCTTAGGAAAGTAGCCGAAGAAGCCGGCAAAAGGAGAACTGAGCGTCGCGTCCCTCCTCAGACCTGCCGGGAAACGCGGCCGCGGCCAAACCGCCGGGTGTAAATGCGACAACAAAAATAAATATTTTACCTCCCGGCGCAGGGCCGTATTTTACCGAGTCAACACGTTGTTTTTCTGCTTTTCATTCTTTCTTTTTTTTTTTTTTTTCCCCTCCCTCCCCTCTAGGAAGAGACAATGCTCCCTTTTTATTAGGCGTTCCCTAGCAGATCATTTTGATCTCCGTCCAGGTGTGGATGTATATAACGGGATATATATATATATTTATATACACACACACATAGAGCCGGCGCAGCGCGGGGCCGGGCACTTTTGGGGACCCACTGGGTTTGTCCCGGGGGGAGAAGGGGCCATTCCCATAGAGCTCAGGCTGGAGGAAGGGGCCTGGAAGAGGGGTCAGCCC
>NW_015090897.1:902202-1089546 GCF_001431845.1 Calidris pugnax
GCTTCGTTCCCCCTCTCCCCGTTTAAACCGCTCTTAATGATTTGTTATATCTATATTTTTTTTTCCCGCAGCTGCTCACTCTCGTTTGCCCGTTTGTACGAAGCCGCTTTAAATCCTCGGCAGGAAGAATAAAAGTTGGAGGCGGTGGGGCGGGTTCCGCCAGAGCTGCGGGAGGGTGCGGGTCCGCTCGGTCCCCGCATCCCTCCCCCCCGCTTCACCGCCCCAGCCCCCCCGGATCAGCGAGAAAAGGAGCTAATTCCGGGGTGTAACTGCGGGGGGGGACCCCTCGGCGCTGGGGAACTGAGCTGCTCTATTTGCTTTGCTATAAACCGACGGGAATATTTTATGGCGGAGGGAAAGGGTACAGCGCGAAAAGGAAATATGACAGTAAATCTCTCTCTTTTTTTTTTTTATGGATGCTCTCTAGCAGCAAAACCGCAAAGATTCAACGGTTTTACGACTCAACTGTTCCGCAGGTACCTCTGAAGGTGCCTACGCAGGAAAGAACACCCTGTGTCCCCCTCCCCACCCCAGCCCCTCCCGATCAGAGACACCCAGCTCTGTGTGTCCCCCCCTTGTCCCAGTTCAACCCCGAAACTCCCAGTGAGTGCCCTGGGAGCCGCGCTGGCACAGGAGAGGCTGCAGGGAGAGGCTGTGGATATTGATGGTGCCCCTGGCACTCCCCTTCCATAGGTCCTGGTCCTCAGAACCGCGGGTGAGGAGCAGTGTCCCACCACTGCCTCCTCACCAGCACTTCGGGAGAGTTCCTTTCTAGTTGCTCCAAAACTATTAACGTTTGAGATCCTCTATCCTCCCGCGGAGCTAAATTACAGCTTTAGTTTCACAGGGCCGGTTTATTCAGAGATTTTCGCATGCTCAAATACAGACAGGTACTTCCAGGGGAGGATTTCGAAGTGGGAAAGGGTCTAACGCTCCTTGCCATGAGTGCAGGCTCAGCATATAAATCCCGGGGAGGATTTAAAACCCTGGATACTTCTGGAAACCAAAACACCCAGCTCTCTGCATCTCAATACCTTTTAAAAATCTGCTTCATGGAAAATATATTTTTTTTCCAGCGTCCTGTTCCACTGTGAAACAGTCTTCTTACTTCCTAAAAGTTTTGTTCAGCGTCTAAGGTGCTGGGGGTGTTTTGTTATCTGCCTCCATGCCTTGTTTTGGTCCTTTCTTATTATCAGGTCCTGATACTGTGTCCCCTGAGCACCCAAATCCGGGTTTGGGTCGGTTGGAGCGTGGGGAATAGCTGGTGGCTCTGGGGGTTTGCTGCTGGGCTGTGGTGGTTTGGAAATGCAGGGTTTGGAAGAATTGCTTCCCGGATGATCTCCCAGAGCAGAGCTCATCCTTTCCCATCTCAGCTCACAGACAGGCGTGTGGCACGGCTCTGGAAGCCACCAGTCACCGGGATGCTCTAGCAGAAAGCAGGAGCAGCACGCGCAGTTAAACACATTATTTCAAACATAAGTCCTTTCAGTTAAAAATTGTCTTATATATTGCTAAATGAAAGCCACACTGCCTTTTCCTTCTATTTTTTTTTTTTTTAAATAGAACAGGCAAGTGGATTCAGAGCCCTAGCTTTTGTTAAGAAAGGTTGAAGAACCATCTGCAGTTCAAATATCTGATCATGTATAGAACAGCACTCTGTAGAACAGAGATCATGTATTGAACAACACCTATAAAATCCATCCGTGCAAAAAAGAAAAGGTGACAGAACCTCGCAGGAGCAGATCCCAGCAGTACAAGTTGTGCTTCTATTACATGTATGTGTTTTTATATGTTTTCTGTTACGTCTGTATATATAGCTATCTGCATGAATACAGGTTTTGCACGTGCCTAGTGTTAAGGGAAGCTGTTTGTCCCTGCTGGAGCTGGCTCATATGCCGTTACCAGAATTGCACAGGAAGGCAGAGCACAGCACAGGCTGATTTTACTCAATTTCTTGCTATTTTGGTATTGCAAAAGGCACCGTGAGCAGTGCTTTACAGCCAGGGACCTCTTCTCTGGAGTGCAGCCCACAGGAGAGATGGAGGAAAAGCATCAATCTGTGCTTACCTGGGGGCTGGGGGCTGCGCCCTCGGTGCCCCAGAGCCCACCAAAGGCTTCCCCTGGCTCCCTCCGTGGACCAGTCATAAAGAAGTGTCCTAGCCTGTAAAAAGGCTGCGTGCCCGCTCCGTACGATCCCTGCTCACACATCTGGGCTGCATGTGTGGAGAAGTCAAGGCACACACCGCAAACAATTTTACATGTGCAATTTTCCAAGCATGGGTCTATGGGTTCGAAAAAGCGGCATATCTACGGTGCAGAAAAGTGACATTCTTCTGCACAGGAGGGCATTTTTCAGTGACTTCCAGAGGGAAAAAAAAAACAAACATGCAGTCATTATTCTTGGTAGCACAGTTAGTAGCAGCTCGTTTCTCCTGGTGGCTCCCGAATTTTCCCCAAACCCACCAAGATGGAGCGTTGCTCCCAAACAGCAACTTGCACACGGCAATCAGAATATTTCAGATATTCACTTCTATAGGCTGATGTTATTAAAATTAAAAACATCTGCTTGGAGGAATGCAGATTTTTCTGGATGTAAATGCGTCTGCACTCCCACAGTCAGTTCAGCTGCTCGGGGAGAGAAAACGTGATTGGGAAGAGTCGTTGCGTTGTTGGACACGGTGGCAAACGGAGCGATGCCGCCCTAGATGTTGTTGTGGTTCCACCAACACTCGGAGTTGGATAATGGCTCTAAAGGCTCTCGGCTGGGAACACTTTCCTGATATCTCTCTAGGTAAAGGATTCCCATCGTGTGCTGCCTCCCACCCCCTGCTCCGGGCAGAGCTTCTCCCTCCCACCGCCCCCAAAGAGAGGAGTTAGTGGCTGTGATGAGTTTCGTAGCCCTTGTCCATTATCAGCTCCCTGATTGACCCCCCGCCACCCACACATCCAATACCATCACCTCATCCCCATCAGAGGCACCACCGGCCAGAAACTCCTCCCGCCTCACAAAAATCATCAGGAAAAACTTCACTACTCGTGTTAGCCTCTCTTACGCTGCGCGCGGCTGCTTAGGAGTGACTAATTACGTGTATTGATGAGGAACACACTGATTGCTGTGCTAGTGCCATGAAGCTGCACTGAGGTGCTGTGGTATGTCCATGGGACATGGCGTAGCTTTTGCCACTCGGGTTGGGGCTAAATAGAGAAAAAGAAGTTGCAAATGGGAAGTATTGGTCCTGCTGACATGGGAATACAGGAAAATGGGAGATAATCCATAGGAGGACGTTGCCCTAAAGCAGAGGGAGGTGAGAAAGCATGTGGTGACACAGGAGGGGGTACAGTGCTACCCAGAAGTGAATGGTGGAAGAAGTTAAAGTCCTTTTCTTATTCTGATGCCTTACAAACCTGCCACTGGGTAAATCTGGGTGTTTCAGAAATGATGTCTAAATGGAAATTTAGACAAAACCGGGCATTAGTGTAAGTAGGTAAAAAACCCCACCTTGCTGCCCACGTGTCTTTTGGAAAAGAGTGTGATACATCCAAATACTTTTCGGTACTGGTAGAAATTGGTCCTTCTTTTGGCTTGTAGGCAAGAGAGTTTGGAGACAGGTTCTCTCCCAAGTGAGCTGGAAGAGCTCCAGGCCACCTGAGATCCCCATTGCCACCTCCACCTTCCCACAGCTGCTGGCAACGGGAAACCTGCTCTTTGTGGGGTGGGTGGATCCTGTGAAGCTATAAATAACACAAAATCAGGACTTTACATTCTAATATTGTTTAAATCCTGTATAAGTTGATGAACACGCACACAGGAATTTGAAAAAAACAGGATTTAGTAATTTCCTCCCAGTATTTACATCTAAAACCACGTTAACCAGTGTTCTAGTTCAAAAGAAACACTGGGATCTGGCAGGATTAGCGATATTTGAGAGCCATCCAGCTCTTGAAAAACTGTCTGATTCTGCTTCCTGGGGGTTCTGAGGGAGCGTGGCCCCTGTGGAGGCAGGTGTCCTCGCTCCAGCTGGCCACGGGGACCTTCACCCAGCAACGTTCACAGGCAGCCCTTCAGATCTCCCTCCCCGAAGAAATGTAAACTATGTGGGCCTTCAGAACTGGGGATTAAAATAACGAGGAAAAAAAAGTAAAATCCATTCATTACATCTGACTCGGAGGAAACGCTTAAAGAAGGGAAACAGCTGATCATGAGACACATCGCACGGCTGTGGAACACGGGCTGCACTGCTTGCATGGAGACAGCTCTGGGTTAGACACTGAGGGCAGGGGAACCGCCGTTTGTGTCCTTAATGGATGAAGAACAGAGTTATAGTTGTCCCTGTTGGCACCTAGAGATACATCTGCAGGGGCACAGGAGCACAAAGCTCCGTTGCAGTCCAGGGGATGCCACTTTGGAGGATGGATTCAATTAAAAAAAAAAAAGCTGGAAAAGTTTGTTTGTGTGGTTTTTTTTTTTTTCTTTTCCCCCAGTGACTTCAAAATACTGCAATTAAAACTATTATTAAACTAGATAAAATGAAGCGGAAATTTGCTTTCAGGTTTTAAAGCCAAGAATGTTCTTTGTGCCTCTCTCCCTTTCTGTGCTCCACGTACCCTGCGCTGTTTACACAAGGATTATCTTGTTTATTTTACAGTTATTATGCTTCATAGAAACTAATCAAGAGAATATTTCTTTTTTTATGACAAAAAGTGGATGTTGAATTGCTCGAGTTGCTTTTATACAACATTCTTGAGCTTGCGATAGTGTGATATTTAATAAAGTGTTTATAAAGGCAGATATAATAGTTTATCAGATCTCAGGCAGTCATCATAACAAAACTGCCCTCAGCCTGAGTGCTATGTACTGTACTTCGTAATTTACAACACAGCACTTTCTAAATTACTTCACGAACTAAGAAAGTTGCCTACCAAAGAATCAATCTTATAAGAGCCGAGAAATCTTTTCCTAAATATTTTTTCTGTTACTTAGTCTCCGTACAAATCATTATTAATAGCCCGGACTCAGACAGGAACCTCTCTCCCTCGCAGCGGGCAGCACACGCGCTCTGAGAGACTTCCATGCCCTCAGTCTATCTACATCTCCAGGGGAAGAGACCTTCCAGCTGAAAACACTACGTGCCTAAACTGCTACCCTGCACAAACATGGGGGTAAAGCGAAGAATAAAAAGACTTAAAAAGAAGCCCAAGACTCTACAGTGGGAACATAACAGGGAAATTCGGCTGGGAGTAGAGCTTACCATGAATAGAGAATGGAGCCTTTCATTTCTGCGTGGTGGGTCCAAGTCCCTACCAGCTCCTCCCAACTTTGGTGGATTCACCACAATGGCATGTGCTCAGGCTTCTTCAGCAGGAAATAAAGCCTGGGTCCACCAGTCCCATCTTCCTCTCTGCTGGAGGACCTGCCCTGAAAACTCCTGCCGTCAAACAGTGGGAGGCTCAGGTGTGTGTCCCAGGTGGGTACCGGCATCTCCTCGTTCTTCCCCAAAGTCCCACTCTCATTATTCACTATGCACAGTTCTGTCCACTGTCACGTGGAAAAGGAAGAGATCAGGGACATTTAAAAGTGGAGAACAGCTATTGGTAATTCAAAGCCAGTTTTTGATCTGCAAATAAGCAATGACCTCCTTGATATCCAGCATTTACTCAATCCTCATCCTGGAAGCACCTTCTGCAGTTAGTCCTGGCACGCACCTGTAGATGCAAATAATGACTTAGATCTTCCTTACGGTCACTATGAAATCATCATCCAATTTCACTTTAACCTTCTACGTAGTTCACACTTCAACCTTCTATATAGCAGAGGAAGAAAAGTGTCATTCACCTGTGTTTGCATTGCTCATCTTCAGTAAATAAAGCAGTAAATAAGCACCAAATTCCCACCCCTCTGTAAGCAGGTATGTCCTCCAGCTGGGCAAAGCTTCTCCTCGTGTTCCTAACGAGCAGTCTGAAGGCACAAAATTGCAGTCATTCTTTGCAAAAAGGGCAGTGGATTTTAATTCTTGGTCAGGCTTTGGTCTGAGAGAAGTAGAGAGGTTGGGCTCTGCTGGAGGGCTCTCTCTCAGACAAAAGGTCGACTCACAGTTGTGCAAGGAGCAGGTGTTTTCTTTCACATCTAAGAATTTTTCATCCAATCGCAAGAAGCCTAAGAAAGAGAGGTAATTTGTGTCCCTATTGCTAGTTTTAGAGGAGGTGCATGGCAGTCCAAGGTGATTCTTTGATATCAGAAGAGAAGCAGCATAGACAGGGAAAGGTTTTGTGGTTGACAGTGGTACAGGTGGATAACTTATTTTCACCTAGGAGAAATGGTAAAACATGTTCTTAAAGGGTTTTGTGGGAGACCATCAAACACATCTGATCTACTGAATGTGTTTTTTTAAAGGTAAGGATTGCAATCAGGACTCTATCAGGATGGGATTCTTGCAGCATCCCCATGGATTTGTACCACATGGTCACTGGTAGACAGTCTGAAAGATAAGAATCAATGCTTTACATGACTTCATTGAGTGATGGACTCTGAAACACCAGGTGGACAAACAGGTGATTTTCTTATCCTCAACAGAAATACGTGCTGTTGAAAAGCTGCAGACTTGGAATATGTTCATGGATAATTTCTTGCAAGGAGGTTTGTTCTCCAAAGTTGTGTTTTCCCAAGTTTATGCAATCTGGTCAGAATAATACTGATATTTTCTTGTTCCATAGCTGGAGTTGATTCTGCGGTCCCTGAAGTGGGGTTTGGACCATGCAGAGGGTCACTTATCCCAGGGTGAGGATAGAGGTGGAGGTGACAACACCCAAGAGAAGACCGTGAACTTCAGGGACACCTTTGAAAACTTAGGCATTGTAGACTTCAGGCTACCAAACAGCTGGATTTGCTGAACACATTGTCTCTCTGTTTTTTTTTTTTTTTTTTTTTTTTTTTTCAGCCCAGAAGCATTGTTTGGGCAGCTGTTGAAAAATTTATACATTTGTTAGGATCTCAAGCTGTTTGGGAGCCGTGGCAGGTCAGATGCTCTGCCCAGGCTGCTTGACAAGCAGGTTGTACCACAGCCTGGTGGTAACCACAAGCCGGCATGAACCCTCATAGTCAGGCCAACACTTCCTAGAGAGCATCATATTTATTGCGCACATGTGACGGAGTCGCCGCAGGCCCTGCAGGGTGAGGGCTCAGAGCTTCTGGGGATTGTCTGAGGGACCTACTGCCCATGTGCTGCCCAGCCACTGGGGAACACGGGCGGTGAAGGGATCCTGCGAGTCAGATTTACAGTGAAAAGGCAGCAGCAATGAAACGCCGCATGTGCAGCAGGACGTGCCGCTTCCTGAAGTTGCTGAGGTTGGAGCGCACATACGCTGCCCAGATTTCCCCCAGCCCCAAATGTGGGAGCTCCAAAGGCTGGAGGCTTGAGAAAGGGAGGTGATATTTTTAAGATGTGTGGGGTGTGAGGGGCCAGGAAGAAATGTGCCGCTCGGCACCGTGGTTCTGCCAACCTCATGGCAAGCTGGCTGATACACGGTGAGAAAAAGATGCCCAGGTTCCACTACTGGATAGGTGTTGCACCTCCAGGTGATGCAGAGCTCCTGGAATTGCTCCATCTATGCTCTCCTTCCCCAGTCAAATAGGAATATACAAAACATAGAATCATGGAATGGGTTTGGGTTGGAAGGGACCTTAAAGAGCACCCAGTCCCACCCCCTGCACTGGGCAGGGACACCTCCCACCAGACCAGGTTGCTCAAATCCACAGTAGCGAGGATGCCCAATAAAGATGCCATCAACATAAATAAAGATGATGAGTCATGCAGACTTTATGTGGAGTAGGCGCTATATAAATAATTTTTGTTCCAAGAACAGCAACAACCAACCCCTGAAAAGCCAAGAACACCTTTATGGTAATCCTCAGTCCCTCGTAAGGTGGGGCATTTGGTAACAATTAGAGACGAAGGCTCAAAATACTTACTCATACCTCCCTGAACTTCAGACAAAAAAAGAGATCCCAATCCGAGCCACCTCAGGGTACCGGCTTTGCAAAAGCAAAACAAAATTCATGGAGTTTTTTAAAACTCAAACCATCCCGACTTCTGGTCCCTTTCGGTGTCGATGCATTTCACTATTTTAATTTTATTCTTTTTGTCCTTGCACAAGAAAAAATGGGAACAGACTAGAAGTTAGGTTGATTTTTGTGAGGTTGAGCCGAGGTCAGTGAAAAATTGATAGCAACTTTTGAGATGAAAAAAAAAATCATCAAAGCCGAAGGAAGCTTCTCAAAGTGGGATTTAATAGCAGCTATCATATTGCCTTCAATGTCTTGACCATTTCTTCTGCAGCTGTTTTATTTTAAAATATTTCACCCCCATCCCACATGTATAGGCCCATACACTGACCTAAGTACACACATCCAAGTACTTTGGTCACTCATGATAACTATAAACCCTTCAGTGAACTACCAGAAAGGTAGTTCAAATGGAAACGGTGAAATTCAATATAGCGTTTAACTAAGTCACTGTCTAAGGTTAAGCCCAAGGAACAGTCAGAAACGTTGGGAGGAAAGGCAAATGTATTAATTGGTAGGTGGACACCAGATACATGTGGCTTTCCTGAAAGCTGTTGAATAACTGCAGTGGTATTTCAATGTGAGTGAAGCAAATGAGTCTATTCAAATACATACTTTAATTCATATATGCTTTAACACAAGCAGACAATAATGGGTTCATGAATTTGCTTATTATGGTACGTTTCCATTGCTCTCTTTCTTCATTTTTAAATTGAGTGTTGTCCAAAGGTGGTCAAGAAGCATTCCTTCATCTCAGTGGAGGTTGAGATTAATTAAAATTAAAAGGAGGTTGAGATTAAAAAAAAAATAAATTAAAAATCCACATATGATTAAGTAAAGAAATATTTCTATTTACTCATTTTCCCCTTCATTGATATGCAAAACATACCAATAATTTTGTTGCGGTCTCTACGTGGAAATAATATGATATCCTGCCAATCATAAAGCTGAGGAGAAAAAGAAGAACCAAGAAGTAACTTCACTACAGATCAACAGATCCAAACAATTTTACCTTCTTTCACATTTTTGCTTCGTGAGGTACCTTCTTTTGTAACATTTACCAATAGCAACAACAAAATATTGAATTGCTGACTGGTCTCACCCCTTGATTATTCTCTACTCCAAAAGCCAAACAACACATTTACTGTTTAAAAATGAGAACTTCAGCGTCCTACCATGGTGTGAAAGGTAAATGAACTGTAGAGAGATGTGTCACAGTAAGCCGACAGACAGACAGACAGACAGATACTTGCAAAGCTAATTTTTTCCAGAGCTTTCTGGCCTCTTCCTGCACGTACAAGTGAGCTGCTGGCACGAGACGGAAAATCTGTGGAACAGCTGACCTGCCTCACAGCTTCCCACGTAAGAGAACCATCCGCATGCTTAATTTCAAAATTGCCTGAAACAACTTGAAATTTGTTCACAGTCGCTGTAAATCTGAGGCGCCACTGGTTGCTGTGATCTGCAGTCATCTGCAATCACTGAATAATCCAGGCTGAAGAAAATTCTGGAGGTTTCCAGCCCAAACTCTGTCTTGAAGCAGGGTGAGCTACGGGGCCACAACAGGTTGCTCAGGGTTTTGTCCAGTTGGGTCATGAAATCTCTTGAGGACAGAGACTGCACAACATGTCCCAGTGCTTAACCATTTTCATTTTTCCACAATATACAGAGCATTTCATGTTTCAGTTTAAGAAACAGTCTTGGTGGCCTTTTTGGTGCCTGGACTTGCTCAGGTTTATTGGCCGTGCTCCCTGTCCACATGCTGCTTTCACGGAATCATAGAATCCTAGAATTGTTGATGTTTTTCCTAATTTCTCCTAATATCCATCCTAAACCTTCTCCGGCACAACTTGAGGCCATTTCCTCGTCCTATTATCACCTGTTCCTTGAGAGAAGAGACCGACCCCCAACTCCCTACAACCTCCCATTCATTTCTGCATGACCACTGGTAAAGTGTACTCGTTGAACTTGAATATGTTGCCAGGGCAAAGTTGACTTGAGAGATGTTTTCTCCTAGGTCTTCCCCTTGCCTTGCACTTCTGCCCAGCTGTCGGTCCAACCAACTTACTCTCACTCAGACCCTGCAGGGTAGCAATGTAGAGGGTACCAGGATGCACCATTATCATTCAGGTTGTCAAATGAGGATTGGGACTGAGGTGAACAAAGGTGTTCACTTCCATTTTGTCAGTGTTAAGTTCATGGTTGGACTTGATGATCTGAAAGGTCCCTTCCAACCTGGGCGATTCTATGATTCTGTGATGGCACCAGCTCTCCAATCTTCACAACACAAGAAAATGAGTAACTCACCACGTGTTGGGAGAAAAGTGTATATATTCACATTTTATCTTGCCTTACTGCAAGTAGAAAGACAGCTTATCACAGCAGAACATTTCCTTCACTGTGAAAGGATGTAGTGATCCCTTTTCCTCCTTTTGTGGAGGATCAGATATTATAGAAGAGACCACCGAGTCTTCACTTCAGACAGGACACCTAGACCTAGTTAGAGATGCCATCTCTCATACTCTAAGCAAATCTGAATTTTACACCATAGATATATTCCCCAAACTATGCCATCACCTGATGCAATCAATATCAGAACTGTTATATTTGGCCTTCTTAAAATAAAAGAATTACTGGAAGAGATGATTTCTAACTATTCACATGGTATTTTTGATCACTTGCAGCAGGAAGAATGATTGCGGATGTTAGGGGAAATCTGAGCTTAATTGTGTCAAATTAGAACTAACCAAATCAGTTAATTCACAGGAGCTGTTTTCAAAAAGCTCAGAAGAAAAGATTGAAATTGATAAGATAACAAACTGTATTTTTGCATGCCATGGAGTGTTTTTAAAATGTACGGAAGAGCATATTCAATAAAATTTTTTAGTCTAAGGCATTGAATGTGTGGAAACCCCATTCAGCAAAATCTTCCAAATTGTAATTTAGCACCTACCCTTTGATTCAGGTTTCTTTTTGAATCCTTAGGCATTCAAAAAGTGCATTAATGTCAGAAAAGCTTAGGCAGTAAAGCCACCAACACACCCCCTCTGTGTGAAATCCCATCTCTCTAGAAGTCTGCAGCAGTAAGTCTGCTGGTGCTTCATCTTCACTCCATAGTTTACTCGTAACCTCTCTAACCTGGTTTCTATAAAGTATTCAAGTTCTGCTAATGCTTCATTATTTTAAAATTACCATGTTGTACATTGGTTCTCCTACTCAGATTTTTGTCGGTGTCTGTAAAGAGATTTACAAATCAAAAAGGTTTTAGAAGTAATATGTGTAAATACTAGGGGAACCTAATTTGTCACTAAAAGTCTGACTAATAAAATGTGAGGTTTGAGAGCACAAGAAATGCAGAATTATTTAATAGCTGAGACCTTATGAAGTAATGATATCTACTTTGATATCTGTTTTTGAAATCATAAAAGATAAAAGAAGTCTCGCATTACTTTACAGGCTTTTTTTACAGTTGTAGCAATAGCCACTAGTATTATCCTTTAAGTGTTTTCAGCTCTTTGCAGGGCTTTTATGAAGTTTTAAAAATAGTATCTTGTGGTTGTTCACAACTGAACAGCAAACTGACTGCGCGATAGTTATCTGTGTTGCTAAAGATAAAACTGCGAAGTTATTAGGCTACGTTTATCTAAACAGCCCAAGGAAGATGACATAGATTTAAAGTTACAGCCCAAGATCAAAGAAACCAATAAATGATCCAGGAAACAACGATTTAAAAAGCAAAAACTCATTTGTTAATATGAAGGTTGTTTTTAAGGTGGGAAGAGACATCATTTGAAATAGGACTTCTTTATTTTCATTTTTTTTTTTCTGTAAAAGATGTTCTAAATTAAACTTGTATTTTTGTAGAAGTATCATAGCTTTTCACCTCAGTTCCTTAGGCCTCGTGAGCCTGCTCCAGCAGCCACTGATAACCAGAAGGTGACTCGCACTAAGGTTATTTTCTTTTCCTCAGCTTTAATCACCTTCCGAATTACCCTGGTTTGCTGTAGATGTTGTTGAGGTTCTCAGCAACCTCAAAGGAACCTCTTCTTGGTCCTTTTTCCAGCTTTAATCTTAGCTCAGGATTTGCTGATCTGTTGCTCAATCTGTCGCTGCTGTTGTGTCTTCCATTGGGCTGCCATCAGGCTGGAGTCTGTTTCTTCTCTTCTTCCCCAACAAAAGATGTTCTTCCATTTCTCTACAGCTTCATATCCAGTTGAATTGGAACAGTTTTGGGACATTAACTGGTGGTTTATTTTTTTATATATCTGTGCAATGCAATTCTGTTGGACTCTGGAGGCTCCATCGGACCAGCTGGATGAAGATACGGCAGCACAGTAGGAAGTGGCACAGATGAGACTGCTGTATGTGGTACAGTGTCCTTCAGTTTTTGACTCAATGATCCATCTTGATGATCAAGAACCAGTTTATACACATGTAATCCCCAGAAGGGGCCTTCTGTATAAGTTTGGAGAGGGACCTTGGTACGTGCTTCAAGATCCATCAAGACAAGCATTAAGAGCAAGACTATATGTTTAAATCAAGTACATACATGGAGTAATGGGCACAGTAAAATAAACTAAAAATAAAAGTTTAACTTAAATGTGGATACAAGATATAATTCTGTGTCTGAAAGAAAGGTACCGAAGCTTCCTGTTGTTTGCCAGAGATGGGAATAAACTTGCTTTTTGGAACAGTAACTTCCCAGTTCATACTGTGACCGTTTGGAATTTCACCTGCTGAGGAGTTAACAGTGTGGAGTTGCTACTGCTCTAACTTCCTGCCCTATAATCGGTTAAATCTGCCAGTTCATTTCAGTATTAATCTAAATATTGCTGGGCTTAGATTTTTTGCAGTTATCAGAAGAACTATATAAAATCAGATACAACTGAAGTCCCATTAGGCTCATACTTCCTTTAGTCTTTCATAGAATGACCTTCTTTCTTAGTCTAATGTAGATATTATTTGCAGTTCATTTCCCCCAAAAGTTTAATATGTAGCCTGATTTTTTATTACAAGTCCAAAACCCTATTTTGAAATACAAGTATGCAACTCCCCATCCCCAAAAACGTATCCCTTCCTTTGACTTCAGCAACCCATTTCATCTGTTTTCCTTCAAAGTTGTTTTGCTTTACACATTCTGCGGGTAAGCTTTAATTTGCATTATTTAAAAGCTGTTTGTGATAGCTCCAATTGCCTTAGCACAGGGGTATATTTTACCACTTCAAGCAGAAAATGGCTTTGTTTTCCTCCAGACTACAGCAGTTAATAATGCGTCCCCATTTTCTCTTTTAAAACAATGGCTTAATAAGGGCCGATAAAAGGCCTGATAAACCAGATGGTCTTGGATGAGGTCCTAGGTTTGTTCAGATCTGAGCTCTGTTGGGCTATAGGGAGGAGAACAATGTGCAGTCCTAAGGAATCCACGGAGAGGGAGGAACCGAGGTCTTGGATATTTAATAACAGTAAGAACAAAAGTACTTATGTATGGCATGGTGGTGTTTGTTTTTTTTTTAATTACAGTCACTTCATACATGATTACAAAGGAAGAGTAAAGGATTTATGGCAGGGTTGGTGGCAGCTGGTGAGGTCCACAAGGTCCTAAATACTCGTGAGCATAACTAAATAAAACTACTCTTAATTTGTGTAGAAATAAGGAGGATCATTGAATGCAGCAACCAAACCGAAAACCAACCATAGATTAAGAGGAAGGATCTACGTGCACAATACGGAGGAGAATAATCTAGGAGCACAAGAAATGAAAAAAAAAAAAAAGAAAAAAAAGAGAAATATCCCTTCAGTTAACTGTCTGTTTCCAGATAGGGATCGATCTCCTCTCGGTGCAGTCCAATAAAATTCTGAGCAATACAAAACATTTCACAAAAGCTCTCAAACCTGTTACTACAGAATATATTCAGGCTTTTTCCTGAAGTTTAATTTGGGAGATTCAGGCTTCTCATGCAAGGTTTACAGTTCCATTGCATAAAAGGATGGAGGGAGCAATGGCTGGAATTATCTGTCATCCCATTCTTATTAGACTCTTGAAATGTAGTTTACCTAAACAAAGCAATTTATAGTGTTTATGCAGTTAACTTTTACTGACTATGAGACATCAGATTTGTTTGTTTGTTTCATACCAAACATAGCACAACCACATTTACCAGCAAATGGAAACAAACTTTGTTGGAATGGATTTTGTAAATAAAACAAGATCTTTTCAATGCAAATATTATTCCAGGACTAAGCCAACTGCAAATATTGGGCAAAAAGGAGCGGAGGAGGAGAAAGGAGGAGAAAGATAGTGGCTGTAGCCCACAATTTTTTTTCCCTCTAGCACCACCCTAAGGAAAATTAGCAATGCCCTCCAGCCACTGAACCTGGGAGTCGGGAGGGAAATGCACAAGAACCACATTTTCCTAAAGGTTTTTGGTCCAAGGTGTCTTTAAAACATCTGATATTACACCTCTTGCATGTGCAGGAAGGAGCTGAAGTGAAACGAACTACCTGTAAGCGATGAAATATCCTCTCAGAACTACCCACTGTCACGTCCACACAACTTAAGAAGTTTTCCTGTATTAAATGACTAACCAGTATATTTCTTGCTGCTTTCATAATACAGAAATAATTTGTCTCTTCCTTTCAAAACGTGCTGTCTCTTTTCCCCCCTCCACAACAAATCTTGAGGAGGTAGTTAAAGCATCAACACCTATTAGAGAGGATGTAAAGAATACATCACCAGAAATCTTGGAAACTTTTCAGCAGCGTGTTTGTCCCAGAATAAATGAAGGCCTCTGAACTGATCCTCAGATGAAAAGCGGTTCATATACGTCTTTAATTAGATCATGCCATTGGAACACAATATTGCGATAAAGAAGATTTAATAAAGCATTTTGTCCTTTTATTACTTTCGTTTCATGCAACATATCTCCTTATCCAAGCAAGATGTTTGACTTCAAAGGAAGTGCTGTCCACCCTCCCTTTGCTCAATAAATAACTCCCAGAGGAGTAAAAACAATATATGTTTGTAGCTTTGCCGACGCTGCCGAGCGGTGAGAAGATCAATCACTGTCATCCTTTTCTCTAGCCCTAGGTCCAAGATGAATCTCTTCCTTAAAGAAATTTTGGTATAATTTGGTGAGTGTCATTAACCCTTCACCTCCGGGAGACCGCACCTTAATAACGAAATGAAATTAAATCAAGGGACTTCCCTTGCTGGAGAACATTCATCCGAGCAGGGGCTGACCCTGCACTGGTCAAAATCCGTAGCGATAAAGGGACCAGAAGGTGGCTGAAGGAGTGTGTTGGATGGATGGCAGCACCATCAGAAAACAACCACCAACTTATATTTCTTCAGTGGGAATACGCTCACCAGGCTTTTGATGCCACTAAACAGTCCTTTGCTTCTATTTCGCAAAGAAACAAAGCCAAAGTGTTTTCAAAACAAAACAAATGAAAAAAACGACTAAAAGAAGCCAGAGAAAGCAAAAGGCTGGATGGTGAATGAAAAAGCAGGTATTTCACCTTGTGCTGCAAGGTGGGATCATCTGTCAAGCACAGGGTACCTGGCAGGGATTTCAGGGGTTTGTGTTTTCACAGATTTCCAGAGAAGAGTTTTTTTTTTTTTTTCCTCCAGGCGATCTATTTCTGTGTATATATATATATATATGTCACTCTCTTAGTGACAAAACCTGTTCCTGAATCTTTGCTGAGTTCTCTGCTGCTGCTACTGAAGCTTGCTGCATCTTCTGGCTACCCTCAACATGGAGAGTGCTTTATTCTTCTCTTCTTTATATTTGACTTCCACATAGTTGATTAGCATCTTCCTCTTTAGCATTTCTTTCTTTACACCAGAAAACTGTTTTCTTTTTTTTCCTTTTTTTTTTTTTTTCAATATGACACTTCTTAAATGTCTAATGTGTTTTGCTGACTGTTTAATTCAGCTGCATCTTTCCTGAAACCATGTGACTGGGCACAGTAGGGCAACTTAGACCCACGTTGAGCAGAACTGAATGTTTACTTCACGTATCTTGCCGCCTGTACATCTGCTAATATCTTCTACTGCCTGTTTGCTCCTTTTTTTAATGCTAATTTGATGTGGATGGTTTATGTTCAGCCTGTGTTCCACAATAACCAGTAAATTCTTCCCTAAAAATTTACCCCAAGCTGGGCTCTCTCCACTAATTATGCAGTTGATTACTCCAGACAGTATAATAACTTTCTATTTTTTTCCCATTTTATCAAGATAATTTTGAATTGCAGTCTTGCCCTTCCACCTACGTGCAGTTCTTGCTAGCTTGCTGCCATCTTCTATGTATAAAATTTATGTATCTTCTGTAGTTTATAATTTGGATCATTTGTGAAGTCATCGAGAAGAATTAGTCCCTGGATGGACCTCTTTGGAACCCCACCTGATCCACCTTTCTGTTTGCTAAACAAACTGTTGATAATTATTCTGTGGACACCATTACGCAACAACTGGAAATCTGAAAATCAGTGATATGTGGAAATGAACCTCCAGCCACCAAGTGATTCATGAAACCTTCCAGATAAAGTGGTTTGAAAACATAAACCCCTGAAAAAGGTCAAGCTGAATACTTTTTTATGCTCAGATCTTGTTCTTCAATACCCACAGTTCCCCGAGACTTGTGTGGAATTTGGAAATGTACAGCTTTAGAGATCCTGCTTATTATTTGTACTGAACATCGTCTGTGGAATGCAAAAAAAAAATGTAGGAGGAATAAAACCATGGTTACTGCAGAGGATTTTTCAGTCTAAATTGGGTACAAGATCGCATCTGAGGAAGAAGCATGATGTCAGGCAAACAAGAGCGAGGGAAGGGTATGAGCTAGTTGTTTTGAGATTGTGCTTTTCCATTCTTTCTCCTCAAGTTTACTTTTAAATGAGGTAGAATTTGGCAGGGTTTGGAGGGAGTGTGTGCTTTGGCAGCGGGTTTCAAGGAGGAAGCAGGATGGAAGATTGAAATTGCCGTTTACGATTTAACTAGAATTAAAGGAAGAAGGGGTAAATTCTGCACTACAGGAATTTCGGGCCATGTATGCATGGGCAACAAGGTTTTATTTGAAATTGCTGTGTCACTTCATGCTGCTTAAATTAAAACTCCCATTGAATTTTAATTTACCTGTAATCCTCAGAATCCATTGCAGTAAGGTAAACCTTTTTAAAGGCATCCTTGTGTGTTATTTTTCCTCGTTTATTCAGCTTGGTTTAATATTGTTTGCTTTTCACTTTGTATTTTAACAAGCTTGCTCTTCAGTTTTAGAGTAATTTGTGATCACCCCCAAATGGAAGTTTATTTTATTTTAGTGTTTCTTTCACAACTAATTTGAACCTACATCTGGATTTAAAGAAATATTTACATAGAAATAACACGAAATTGCATGGTGTAAATGTAGTGCCATTCAACTATGTAAATAGCAGCAAAGATGTTTAATTGAGTATAAAACACGGGTGAAATGTAGACATTGCTTGTTTTTGTTCCAGTTGTTTTATAGTTGAACTTTGATGGTAGAAATAAGGAGAACTAATTGATAATGGAAGTTACAGTTTGACGTGTGTTCTTGCAATTTGGCTTTACAGGTAGGAATCTTTTCTCTGGGATATCTTGTCTTTGGGATACCCAGCCCTTGATTTATAGCTGCAAAGTCAGGTGGTGCTGCAGGTAGAGCCCCCCGCGCCTTCCATGGCTCTGAAATAACAAAATCTACAAGATCCCGATGGATCTGGGACCGTTTTTTTAAATAACCTTTTATTTGCACCTACCAAATTTAAGGAGGGATAAAACCCCCAGGACTATGTCTGGATGGGAAGTTGGCCAAACAAAAGCAATAACTCCTGGGATTCTGGCAGGGGGTGAAGACGGCGTCACCCTCTGCCGGGGTCCCTGCAGGCACCAAAGCCTGAAGTCTTGAGGATGAGAGACAGTTACTGCCCTATCTCTGCTTTTAATTGAAGGTTTCACCCATCAGTTTTACCTTGCTGAAAAGCCTGCCCACCTCTTTGACCTGGGGGAGCCATTTGCTGCAGAGGACCGGCAGCCCGACTGCTTGCTCCGTCTGTCCGCACCCGTGTCTCATCGCCCCTGTGATTCATGGCCTGATTTTCACAGCTTCAAAGGGAAGGCTAGAGACATCTGAAGGCAGCGAAGTGAGGAGCTGTCGGGTCAGGCGGCTCCATCATGAGCAAGGAAGAAAAAAAATGGGGGGAGAAGGAGACTGAGGGCAAAGTGTGTTAGTCCGTTCTCGTTGCCCCTACGCCTTGTCGTGGTTTAACCCCAAGTGGCAGCTTGGACCGTGCAGCTGCTTGCTCACTCCCTCTGGTTGGGATGGAGGGGAGAACTGAAAGAGTAAAAGTGAGGAAAAAGTTGTGGGTTGGGATGAAGACAGTTAAATAAGCACAGCAAGAGCTGCACACACAAGCAAAGCAAACCAAGGAGTTCATAGAATCATAGAATGGTTGGGTTGGAAGGGACCTCGAGGATCATCCAGTGCCACCCCCCTGCCCTGGGCAGGGACACCTCCCACCAGACCAGATTGCTCCAAGCCCCGTCCAGCCTGGCCTTGGACCCCCCCAGGGATGGGGCAGCCACAGCTTCTCTGTTCCCTGCTCCCCGTGGCAGGCAGGAGCTCAGCCACCCCCAGGAAAGCTGGGCTCCATCACGGTAACGGTGACTTGGGAAGACAAACGCTATCTTGCTGGCAAGAAAGTCAACCCCATCCCAACCGAAACCATGACACTCCTCCTGTTCTCAGGAGGTTTTGCCACCAACATTCCCAGCCACCTCTGCCAAGGATATTGGCAGGCATGTCTGGACACTGTCTGCTTTCAGTATGAATTAAACAGGGGGAAGGATCAGAGCACGGAGCTCAGCCCGGAATGGAAGGCTTGTGGGGCAGGACAGGGCCCCCGTCCCCACCAGGGTGAGGGGTCTCCAGCCAAGTCAGCTCCTTGGGGAGGCTGATTATCCCAAGGGCAGGACCTCAGCAGGGCGTGATGTAGTTTAGGAGGCATTTACCTCCTTTCCGATTTACGCTCCAATTATGTGCTTAGAGCCATTCACGTTGTTACCTTGCAATCAACTTATTTGACTGACAAAAAAAATCTCAGAAATATTACTTCACCTCTACAGCTTTCTTTTTCCTTGAGTTCACTGTCCTGTTGTCTTTGGCTTCACACTGCTCTGTCATCTCCATACTGCCATCTTCAATATGCATTTGTTACCCATTTATTGGACTTCCAGCTGCCACCATCCCCAGTAAATCAGTACAACTGAGTGTATGCAGAGAACAACTGGAGGAGGGAAGGAACCACAATGTGTGCTGTCCTCTGCCCGCTTGACTTAGGGAAGGAGAAAAGACACCAGGTAGGACACTGCAGTACCAAGTTTTAACTAGTTTTGTGATATTATTTTTCCCCATGATTATTTGCTTTGATGTTCATGTGAATGAATGTTGAGCCTGTTAATTTTCCTTCAATGAACTCTGGTTGGAAGCTGTGGCTACAGAGATGCACAGACCCGTTACACCCTCTCCACACTCAGCTGTCACTTTCCAGTGCGTGCTCTAACAAAGAACAAGAATATTTGTTGAAAGACAAATTTTTAAGTGAGGATTATTGAACATAGGCAAGGTTTTGGATCTGAATGTGAAAATTATGTCAGGATAAACTAATTGTGAATATCTTAGTCACTTTACCAGGATACATTATTGCTATTTAACAGATAAAACAGAGTACTGCTACTAAGTGAAGCCTTTATTGCAGTATAAAATATGGAACATTCATGCTTGGACACCACGAGAATAGAGTAAGACAAGACAAGATGTGGATGGGAATGAGGAGATGGAGCAAAGATAAATAGATATCTTTAGCAAATAAATAGAATAAATTTAGAAAACAAAAATACGTTATTCTTATCAAACTATATAGCTTGGTCATGAAAATGTGATTGGTGCCTAACCACGCTGGCTTACAGTTCTGTCTTTTAAATACTACATGTGGAAAACCTGCTAAGTAATGGATAAAGAAAATGAGTTATGAATTTTAAGAAAACATTAGTCAAGTCATTCCGAGCAATGAATATCATTTAAATCAATCTCATCTTGTTTTGTGAATAAACTATAAAGAAAAAATTAAATGGAACCGTGTCAAATTGTTATACCTATCACTTACTCTTATCTAGTTAACATTTACCAGCGATGATATTCTTTCAAAGTAGAAGTTACACAAACACTTAAAAAATTATTAAAGCTCTAAAAATGCTTACAGATGTTTTGATTCAGAACCATTATACCCACTCATTTCTATCTCCTCTCCTCTCCTCTCCTCTCCTCTCCTCTCCTCTCCTCTCCTCTCCTCTCCTCTCCTCTCCTCTCCTCTCCTCTCCTCTCCTCTCCTCTCCTCTCCTCTCCTCTCCTCTCCTCTCCTCTCCTCTCCTCTCCTCTCCTCTCCTCTCCTCTCCTCTCCTCTCCTCTCCTCTCCTCTCCTCTCCTCTCTTCTTTTCCTTTCTAACATTTTACACATCGAGGAAAAAAACGTGTTCAGGGAAATGAAATTGTTGTCCCTATCATTAAAATTATTGACTTTAGCACAGAGAAGCAAGCTCACTCGAAATTAAGACTGCAACTTGATGTTTAATCGATGCAATTGTGCCTTAGTAGAACAGGAACTATAAACAGGAGTGATTTCCTAAGCCCCGTTAGTCTTGCAGGGAATAGAATTCAAACAGGGTAAATTAAGGACAAAGTTACATATTTCTCTTCACTTCGAATTCAAACAGGGTAAATTAAGGACAAAGTTACATATTTCTCTTCACTTCTTTCAGCTTTTTTAGTGTTTGTCAATCTTTGCATTATTTGAATAGTAATTGAGTTTATAGATGATTTTAAACCATGTGTTTAAAAACCGCTATGTCTGGGGTGATGTTATTAGCTTGGGTAAATGCAGATAATTCTGCATGTCAAAGACAATTAACACGTATCCTGTGGTCTTGATTACCAGGTTCAAGGAAATTCTGCCCAGAATAAATTCTTACTAAAGCCCCACGGAAAGTTAAAGGCCCCTGCCCTACAATTAAAAGGGGAAGGTAATGGACCCCCCACTTTTTTTTTGGTGATTGACTATAAACTGTGGCTCAAGGGACTGTTCTCAGAGGAGAGGGTTAAAGCAGTCAAGAATAAAAAAGAGGTTGTTTTAGTTGTGAATGTGTCTACATTCCACAGTTGCTTTTCTAAAAAAATATCCTTAAAAAAAATCTTAAAAATAAAAGTAGGTAATGCCACACTAAGTCTCACACAGGAAGAAAAAGCGAGAGAGGCACCAAGTGTGGGTCAGGCGTGTTTGTACTTGGGCTGTGTGAAAAGTCTTTTCTTTCTGTGTGTGTTCCACGCACAGGCAAGTCACTCTATATACCTGTTCCAGAATAAGCAGTCCATTTCTCATAAGCTCTTGAAAAAAAATTAAATCATTAGCTGACATCAAAAGAAAACAATTTAGAATACCTCTTCTGTGGCTAATATTTTTTTTAGCCCATTGGCAATAATTAATCCTTAAGTGAGCAGAGAAGAAATCTTAACAACTGAATCTTAACCTTTTAAGTCAAGAGCTGAGGTGGGCTGTTAGCAAGCTATTTTTTTTCCTTTTTTTTTTTTTTCTTTTTTTCTTTTTTATTTCTGTTGTCAAGAAACTGTGCTGGAATCCATGGCAGGATGCTGTCAAATGCAGGAGCAAGTTCAGCTCCACTCTGGTGTAGGGTTTTGCTCTTTGATGTGAGAAATCTAACCTAGAAAACGTCAGACAGATGAACCTGGCCAGAAAACTTGGAAGAGCTAATTACCAGGCAAGGTAACCATGATAATTTTTAGTGTGAGGGACTGTATAGAGTGGAGGGAGATGAGGACAGGAGGTTTGGAAAAAGCTTCTGGTAGTCATAAGGAAAGATGGATGGACTGTGTAGCCATAGGGCGAGTGGGGAGGGTTTGACACTGAAAGAGAGGAGATGGAGCTGAGATCTCAGGAAGAAATTCCCTCCTGTGAGGGTGGTGAGAGCCTGGCCCAGGTTGGCCAGAGAAGCTGTGGCTGCCCCATCCCTGGAGGGGTTCAAGGCCAGGTTGGAGGGGGCTTGGAGCAACCTGGGCTGGTGGGAGGTGTCCCTGCCCAGGGCAGGGGGTGGCACTGGGAGGGGGGCTTTAAGATCCCTTCCAACCCAACCATTCTGTGGTTCTATGATTGTGCTATCCAGGCCAGACAGAGGGCAAACAGTCACTATCACCTTCAGTTTGGATGAATTCCAGTGGTGAACCTACGTCTGAGGAAAAGCTCTGTGGCTCACAGTGGAGCTAGCACTGGCTGAATTTAGGAGCCTCCAGAGTTAGGCTGTGCTCGAAAGCAGGATTTCTGAATTTCTGGCTTAGATATGGGCAGCTAAAATCCTCCTGGTTCCTGTCTTGAGCACCGAAGACAAAGTTGGTCTGAATCTCATGGATTTCCCTTTTTTGCAGCAAGGAAGAAAAGAAGAGGAAGCAGGGAGAAGAGTTACTTGGCTATTAGGGGAAGAGCAAAGGAAGCTCTGACAAGTTCAAAGCTTTAAGAAGAAGAATTTGGTTCCAGCTACCTCCAGTTTGTTGGAGGCAGCAGGGATTTCGGTGAAAACGAGTGGGGTCTGATGAAGGAAGGGTTGATAGTCACTTTAACGAGGGCAGTAGAGAGGACAGAAGTTAGATCAACATCCTATCAATGTTAATGCCTACAGCAAGTTTATTGGCCCTCCAGGAATAAATTTCTTCTCTGTAGATTTTTTTCTTTGGACAGAGCCCAAAGGTGAGCTCAACTCCTCGTACCATAAAAGGATAAACTCTTCACTGGATGATTAGTTTTACACTCAGCCCCTCAAAAAAAAAAAAATTAAAAAAAAAGAAAATAAAAAGAAAGAAAATAAGGGAAAGCCTGTGTTTTCAGGGGAATGAATTATTTGCTTTAATGGTATTGAAAGTAAAGCAGCAGCCTTTCCATTATACTTAAAATAAATAAGGAAATAAAACAAATAAAAGGCAATGTCAAGGTTAGGAGTTTTCCACTTCTGGTTAATTTTTTCTAAGCTAATTGCGTGCGTTATGTTTATGTACCCAATTTAGTGGCGCAAATCTCCCTGCTGAAAAATTCATGACTTGTAGGAGGGCAGCAGGGGCTCATACGTCTCGGTTTCTCCCCACAGCACTTGCCCAAGGCTTCACTTTACAAATCTAGCCTGCCAGCCAGCTACTACAGGTCTTTCTGCCCTGTCAGTGGCACCTACTCGTAAAAATTGTCAGGAGGAAGAAAAAAATAAGAGTTCTATCAGCTGGCTGTGCCATTCCCTACAAACCAAGGACAACAAGGGTCCTGAGTGGAGGAGTGGGACTATATGTATGCTTTCTTTTGGGTAGACCCACTTGTTGCTTCAAATGACTGCAATGTATTGCTGTGAAATCCCCGTGGGGAGGTGTCGGAAGAGCCCACTGAAAGCACAGCAAGTAGGAAATCTGTTGAGCTACACGGGCTCTCTTTCATATACGCTCCTTTTTAAGAGCTCTGCTTGCATGTACTCCATCACCAGGATTTGTGCAAAGGATGTGTACCCTTTAAAGACTAGTTGCTCGCGAAGGCATAAAGTCTCTCTTAAAAATCTATTTGTTTTGTTTGTGCTGAAAGGGTGCAGTTGGCGTTGAGGTACAATGCTCCGTCTGTAGAGCTTTCAGCAAATGCGTAGTTAGTGCAATGATTAAGAGCACTTTGAGGAGCTTACCACCTTTGCTCGGGGAGAGAGGGTACCCTGACCTATAAAAAACTCAAGTGGTACACTCAATAAATTTATCATTTTGCTAGATTCATCCACGGATGTTTTATTTATAATTCATTGTTGGTAGAATATTTCCACGGTGAGCGCCTGAGTTAACTCTTAGCTCTCTCTTAACTCTATTTTCAAGTATTCAGTGGTAAAAGAACAGAGAGCACGGCTCAATGGACCGTTCTGTTCCTACGAGAGGAAAATGTTTGCACGGGGAGTGCAATTTTGAAGGACCATGACCTCAATGTGAAAGGTGCAATATCTCAGATATTTTGAAAAACTCTTCCACTGGAAGAACTGGGCAAGAAATGAAGGTCTTGCTCTGAACCTCAGAGATCACAAGGGTTAATTCCACACAAGTTATTCCCCGTTTCCCATACTTGAGGTGAACACTGGTATATTATTTTCCAAGTAAATGTAAATATTCTGGCCACAAGCAGACCTTTTGAAGGAAGGATTTGTGTGGTCACTTTTAGCTACAGAAAAAGATTAAGTCTAAAAGAATATGAAAACTTGCCTTTCAAAGAGATTTGAAAGTGGTGATGCAGTGGAGAACTGATGAGCTTGAACTGGTTCACTTCTGAGAGGGTGGATCTATTATCAATCAAATAATAAACGTCTTTTGTACCCACCAGAACACGCCCTCCCCCCTTGAATACCCAAAGTAGCTACAGAAGCTTCTGGGGTTCAGGCACGGTCAAAACTGGCGGGCTGATTTTCTTCCATTTTTTTTATTATGTGTCAAGCTTTCAAATAGAAGGCAACACGCTACACATGTGATGACAACCAAACAACACATTTTTCACAGAAATAGATGGTTGGTCGTCTCCATGTGTCTAAATATCAGTCGGAGCAAAGGCAGGTTAAGTAATGGTAGCACTGGTAATGACTGTGGGTGTCTTGTGCATATCTCAAATCAACAATGACAGAGGCAGTATAAAAACAATTTATGAACCACAGTCCTCTTGGGAACTACATTTCAAACCATAATTTCATCTAAACTGTTTATCGGCTGCTTTTATTTAATGTATGAAGTGTCAAAAATTTTCTTTGACATTAGGCTTGTTATTGTCTTTTGATTTATGCATTAAAGCGAAGCACAGTAAATACAAAGATTGCTTAGTGGTTTTGTGTTTGAAAAAATATTGGAAACATTTGCTACAGTGGTAAAATCATTCATACAGTAGTTAGAAATGAAGAAATGAGAGTCATGAACTTTTAAAAGTTAAATAGCTGAGGACAGAAAAGACACGAACTGTAAAAGTTTTTACTGCCCCAGGCCCATTTTGCAAATACAAATGTTTATGCCGAGAGGAGACCCATGACCATGTAGGTGCAAACAAATAGCTGGGCATGACTGGAGCGTGGAGCATTCCTTGGTGGGTGTGTGTGAAGGCATAAAGCCACCTACCCAGAAACACCTGGGTGGACCTCTCTGTGCGTTTGGCATTTATTCAGCTCCACTGATGGCTATCTGCCTTCTCTTATCTGTAAGGTTTGGGTTTTAATCACCACTGATGTATTCCTGAGATCTTAAACGTGCTTACAGGGTGAAAAAGCCCAGGGATGATGAAATTTCTTGAAACCACACCGGGATCCCTGGGTGTGTGCCTGAGCTGCACCCAGCTCTGGTCCCAGGGAAGTGGGGATGGACCAGCCACTGGAGAGGTGCCCCAGTTCTTCTGGTTGGATGGACCAGGGGAGAGCAATCCCCATGTGAATGGAACATCAGCACATGAAAAGACCAAGGGACAGCCTTGGGAAAAAAATTGTGGTGGGACATGGTAGATTGTATTTGCTGGGGAGGTAGAGCTCCAAACTAGCACAAAACCCTCCAGAGTGACTCCTCTTCTCCTAAAAAGAAAGTGTCACAATGTTGTGTGGTCCCAACTACAAGCCAGATATGTGAGATTTCCCATTTATTTTCTAGGCGTGTACTCTCGTGAAGGCTGGTACATAAAGAATTGTATGACCAGCTTTAGAACTTGGCAGTTGAATATTGGATTTGGCAATATTCAGATTTGGCAATTGAACATCTGAAATATCAGCTCCGGGTCTGGAGGGGCAAACTCTCTTGTTGTCCCCTCCCTTCACAAGAGTTATCAGGAACCGAGGTGCTTTCCCTAGATCAGATGCGTCCCTGAGGAGGATGGAGGAGACTCCTCCTGAGGATATGAGAGGAACAACCTGCTAAAAGTCTCCATAAACAGAGACAAAAGAGCCCAGTATAACTGTGCAGGATAACAGACTCCTAGAATATAGAGATGTTGGGCTGAAATGGGGCAGGGGACCTTGAGCATTCAGGAACATCTTGTACTACAAGTTCAGCCCACTGTTATTTGAATATTCAAGCACCTGTTTTCTACACTTTGGCCCAGACTTTTTTACCTTGGCATACTTCTCCTGCAGATGTATAACCCACATGCACAGGAGGAGGAGTGTAAAGAACAGCCAAACAATGGACTTGGTTTTAGTACCATCTGTAATCGTTACGAGTAAAGTTCATAAAACGCCAGCAGGACTGATATTTAACACTTATGCGAACGGGGATGTAAGTGGAAAATTATGGTCAGCTGTCTGATATTAGTGCAGTAACACAGAATTTACCTGGTTTTTATTTTCACTTTCTGGCCACAAAGTGTATCTCGCAGATATCCAGCGGAGGAAAGGCATGCTTAGCAGCCTCCTTCACTTGTCTTGGGCTTTGCACCTCCTGCACGTAAAAATAATGCCAGGGTTGAACCAGGCAGTGCATATACTGTGCACTTAACGTATATGTAAATGATCCCATTAGCTTTGTAGGTTTAAAGCAGACACATGTTCTGTCACTTCATGCTGTAGGTTTACTTGTCTTCAGCCTACTTGGAATTATGTCTGAATATTTGCTCGTTGGCATCCTTGAAAATCCGTGTGATTTTTGGCTCAGCCCCCCGTGAGCAGATCTCTGGGAGGACTCGTGGATGGAGAACGGCTCGATCAGTAGGATTAGTGGCTGCAACGGCCTGAGAATGCAAGTGTGTTTTAATTATATTTTCTGCCTTCCCTTGCACGTCTCCCAACTTATCTCTGCTCTTTTTATTTGTGAAGGGAGGTTCTCTGGGAACTGGGAGATATTCACTCGCACCCTGTGAATGAAACTGGTCTGAAAACTCATAAAGTCTGATGGGTTCGTGCAGCTCCTAAAGCCCTCTACCCTGTAAAAGCACATTTTTAATGAATTTGCTGGGTCCAGCAGGTTGTGTTCATTTAGAAGAGGAGAAACCCACTAAACCACTGCAACACCAACAATTCCATTTCATTTACTTAATAGGAAATGAGAGTTTTGACAAATAGGTGTTGAACTTTTTTTCTTTCTTTCTTTCTTTTTTTTTTTTTTTTTTTCAAGAAGCATTAAATCTACCTTTCCACATGGCTTTTAGGGTCTTTCTAAGTGATCCAGTTCTTTTTTTCAGAAGTAGGGACTAAATGCAAGAGGCTTATTTGTTTGTTTGTGACCCAAAAGGCTCGGAGTGTAAATGAGTGATGTTGTGGCTGTGTTTAGGAAATTTCTCTTTTCCCTTTTCTATAGATTCCATGGTTCTTCTTGCAAGAAGACTTATTTTGAGGTATTTTTTACTGTTATTCTCTTAACCTGAGCCCTTCAGAAAAAAACAACAAACCCCCAATCATGTTGAAGACAAAGGGGTGATTTGACAGCTGGAGGGATAAATTTCCTCTTCCTCCATGAAGAAAAAGATGTTTCACATTAAACTTTCTTTATACTAAACATTAACATATATAAACAGACATTAGTGGCCTTTACACAGCCCTTTTGCTGTATGTCTGTATTAAAGGGATGCAAATCTATGAAAATATTAAGCCCTAATTTTTCATTTAGCTTTTCAGGAGAGTCTAATCTCTCAGACGTGATGCTGGACCTATGCCTGGTCTCATAAGAGCTGTTCACGCTTGTCAATACTGGAGATAACTCCTCATTTTTGGCAGAGGTGGAACAGAATCAGGCCTCCATGTTTGAAAAATCAATTCGTTAAGATTGATCAACCTACATAAAAGCAGCCCAAACCCAAAGGGTGCTCCTGGGCCTTAAATGCCTGTTAAAAATGCAGTTGTAATGGGTTACTGATGAGTGCACACATGCATAATTGTATTTGAGGCATGTTATGAATGACAGAAGTGAGAAAAAACACTCCTTACTTTTCAGTTTTTAATGACCTCTGATGTAATGTCAGTTTTTCTTTTTTTTCCTTTTTTTTTTTTCTTTCTGCTGTTAAAAGTGTGTGAATATCGTCTTTGGCTGCTTCGGATGGGAGGGGAAAAACCTGGCATCAGGCTTTCACTGGTGAATTAAAGACACAGAATTAAGTTCTTAAACCATAAGCAAGTATTGTCTTTAACAGGAAGGTACATCACATAGGATATCCTTTCAGTGCATTTGGAAATAAGTATTCTTTTCCATTGAAGAAATACATGTTATAACATTTAAAAAATTATATTCCTTTCTGCTGAAGAAATGCATGTTATAGCATTTTTAAAATAATATTCTTTTCTGTTGAAGAAATACGTGTTATGGCATTTTAAAAATCACAGCTACAGAACATAAATTGAAACAGAGCAGCAAAGGCTTTGGGGAAATTAATCAGGACACCATTAAATAGAGGTATTAAATTATAAACAACTTACAAGTAAAAATTTTTATAGCTGAAAAAATTTTCCTTTGCAAAACGCTGATCTCACAGTTTGACACGTTTAATAGGAAAATAAAGGGTTTGCTGACTTTTCTGTGAAAAAAAAAAGAATTTTTTTTTTTTTTCTGTGAAAAAAAAAAGAAAATCTTTTTTTTTGTGAAAACCAAAATATTTACAAACTAATTTATGAAAAAGTCCTAGATTCCCTTTGTTTTGGTCCTTCTTCAAAAGGACCTTCAAATTCATGCAAATGCACAGGCTGGAAATTCAGTCTGTAACTACGTTTGGAATTAATGAAGCGGATTCATTAGTTCTTAAATTTTGCCGTGGGCTTTTTGTCCCGTCGTTGACTGTTTTTAGCTGTGTCTTTTCCATCCTGTCACTATCAAACCAGCCAAAAGGTCCGGAAAACCTGCAGCTCAGTGTGTGATCTTAATGTGTCTGCGAACAACAAGAGGAGAAACGCGGTTTTCTCCAGAGTACTATTTGGTGTTGAAATGATTTAGGTCTGGAAAATCAATCTGTTCATCCTTCTGGACAATTTCTGAAACAAATATTTAGCAAGATTTATAGCCTTGTACATGTGTAGGCCAAAGGATTCCACTGGAAGGCAGATTTTTGTAATGCCATATAATCGTCTACTCAATAAGATGTTTTATTGTTTTGGGTTTTTTCTTTCTTTTTTTTTTATTTCTGAGTAATAAATACAATTCTGCAACATGTTTTAGGGCCGTATAAATATAACGAATCGTTCAACTTTTCATTTCTTCTGTAACTAGATGATTTTATATTATCCTGTTTATAGAATAGATACGAAAACACTGGAGGCCTTTAGATGAAAGCAAACAAACAAAAACCTAAATGAAACACCTCCCCTTACATGCACTTTAATTACTGAAATTTCATTTTTACCTTGGTCATTTGAACCCATTAAAGCGTGGACTTTTCAGAAATGCCCAAACAACACCAGCTCAGCTGAAACCTTAGCACATAAACATAATGTGAAAACAGGGTTGAAGAATGAATATCGTAAAGGCTGTTTTTAGCGTGTTAAGGCTATTTGCTTGTTGTTGATCATTCTCTTAATGGTAGTTTGCTCCTGTCACACAGCCTAAGAGTATTGTTGGGTGGTGGTGGCCCCTTGAACACATTCCCTCTGTAAACACAGAATAAAAAGCCCTAGTCCTTGTGCGTGAGATGAGGGAAAAGAGATAGATCCAGCGGTGAGCAGCCAGGAGAGCCCACACTGGGACCAGCACTGGTATCCAGAGAGGAGAGATATTTCCAGTTGCCATCCTGAAAACTGAAGACCCTTAGAGGGATCTCCTGCCAGGTGTGAGGAGCCACATCAGGAAGGCTTCAAGGCTTCAGCTGTGAAATACAGGTGGTCAGGGACGAGCTGCACAAATTAGTTGAAAAAGACCCAAGAGGGCAATGGGAATTTGGATCCTCTTTGGTTTTGGCTCATGTCAGCCAGCTGCAGCCCTCTCAGGTAAGCATTTTGGCCACTATGGGGTAGGGAACAGGTGAGCTTGGCTGAGCCTGTGTGTCATAGAATCATAGAATTGTCTGGGTTGGAAAGGACCTTTCAGATCATTGAATCCGACCATCAACCCAGCACTGCCAAACCCACCACTGACCCATGTCACTTGGGACCACGTCTGCCTAGCTTTTAAATACCTTCAGGGACGGTGACTCCACCACTGCCCTGGGCAGCCTCTTCCAAGACTTGACAACCCTGTCCATGAAGAAATTTTTCTTAATATCCATCCTAAATCTCCCCTGGTGCAACTTGAGGCTGTTTCTTCTTGTTGGTAGGCTCTTTGGGGTCTGGACCTGAGTTTGAAAGCCCTGAGAGCTCTCCCCATCCTGGCTGTGGCCACCCCAGCCTCTCCCTGCAGGGACCAGACTCCTCCACTGCCCCAGATTGGGATGCTCAAGCTGTGGTGCTTCACCAGAAGTGGTGGACCTTGGGCACCATCTCAGATTGGGCTTGAACGTGGTTTCCTGATATCTAACAGGAACCTGGCAGGGGGGAGAAAGGAAAGCAACACTTTATAGCTGGGCAGTGTTGTGAGCAAGTATTTTATCAGTACATATAACTTCTCTGTTTATTTGTAGAAATCTTTGGAAAGCAATAGTTTATAGCTGGGCAGTGTTGTGAGCAAGTATTTTATCAGTACATATAACTTCTCTGTTAATTTGTAGAAATCTTTTCACACAGCTGTAAATTGGAATGTTCTCAGAATTTCAAAGGTAAAATCTGCATTGTAGACATTATAATAAATAGGAGAGACACTCCTGGGAAAATTAAGTTGCATCTGTATCTAGGCATCAGACTTCTCCTCCATTCTCTGTATTTTGATAACAGCAGTGAAGACAGTCAGGGCTTCACACAGAAGAAGCATGGAAATGCCTGCTATAGCTATAAGAGGCCAAAAATGGCTTTTGAAGCCAGAGAAAGTAACTTTTGCAACTGATCAACTCTTTAAAGTCACCAGAACAAGCTGCATCAAAGTGGGTTTATTCTCCCTGCTCTGAGCCTAATTCTTTAGCTTTGAAAATTAAGATTAAATTGAAAAAAAAAAAAAAAAAAAAAGAAATTCAAAATGTCTTCGAAAAAAGTGAGCTTTATACATAACAATTCTTATTAAACATAGAAGAGACTAAATGATTTTTCAGTCTTGCTAGAGCTTAGAATCCTTCCTCAACCTAAGCATGGGGTGAATAAAAAAGTAATCCCTTCCCCATGTTTGAAATTCCTACTTGTCATTTTCATTGAAGCTTTTTTGTTATCATCTCATATGAGACACAAGATTTTTTTAGTTAATTTGTGGATGACTTTACCAGCATCTTTCTATGATCCTTTAATCACGTAAAGAATCTTGCCAGTTCCTCTTCATACGAGAGTTTTCCTGCAAACAGCAGTACTGGGAATTGTGGATGAACCCATTCTAATTCTTCAATAACCTTTAAAAGTGAGATGGAAACTGCTGCACAGGTTATTGCAGCTGCCAAATACCACAACTGCTATTGTAGAAAAGTCCACGTTCTCTTCTAACCCGCTATGTGTCCATCCAAACTGTGTGTTGATTCTTGACCATGTAGACTCAGCCAGAACAATTTTGATGTGATACCATCCTTTTCTATTTTAATTATGATGAACCAATAATCCTAAGAAGAGGGAAAATCAGCTGAATTTTCCACTTCGCAGTCAACAGAAAAGTTTTTCCTGTGTGTTGTGTCCTTGTCTTTCAGCAATTAATTGCAGAATTAACTAAATGTAGTGAGAAAAATCCCCCTCTTTGCCTTTAAGCAAGTAAATACATTTATTCGTGTCTGAATAGAAACATTTTGGAAACTTGTCTTGGTCCATCTCTGTCTCAGAGCACTCAGCAGCTATCTCCCCGAAGTTGGTGATATCCCAAGCAATGCATCTTGTTGGTGATTTTTGTTAATTATTACAAGCAACCACATTTTTTTTCTGTAATTTTTTCGTCAAGAGTACAACTGAAGCTGAATAAATTGAGCCTTCATTTTTTTATAATGATGGTTATTCTTCTCCAAGATGCATCCAAGACATAAATTTGTCTTCCTTTGTCACCAAGAGAAACTCTGGAGATTCGTGGGAGCCATTTGTCAAACACTTCCATTACTTCCTACTCAGCTGCGTTTACTTTTCCTGATCTACATCCACAAATTGCTCTGGGGAAATAAAACTTTTCTATGTTTTGAAATGCTCATCCCACATTTTTGTCAACTTAGATGTCCTTATGTGGTGCACGGAGATGGAACAACCTATTGTTAATTTTTATACCAACTATGTGATTAAAGTTCTGTCGTTCTACCTGTCAATTTTGAAAGGGAATTTTTTCCCTTTCCTGGGTGAATTGGCATTTTTCAGTGGCGCTGGTCTCTGTTCTACCTCTGTTTCTCTTTGTGTGGCTTTCTCTGAATTAGTGTAGCTACTGACTGGAGGCACGAAATCAAGTCTACAAGTTTTCCTTCTCCATTAGTCTTTTGGCAGTTATTTTCTGCTTTCACCATTGCTCATTTTCATGCACATCACCAGGCCTGCCCTACTGACGGGATAACTTAATGCTGAACAGTGCCCCTCTCTCCATCGTTGGTAATGCTGGTATGGCCATACAGGGGCAGAACTCTTTGTATAAACTGAAGTTACACCAACAGAGACTCAAATACATCCCGGAGATGAAAAGACAGATGTAAATTCAGGCTCTTTGCCAAACGAGTGCATAAGCAGGTGCTTAAGTTTAAGCTGATGGGTTGTGAGTGTTTCTCCTCTAGGGGTATCAAACCCTTGGCACTTGTCGATAAGGTTAATAGCTAATTTTCAAAGATGCTGAAGCTCCACTGGACTGGCAGAAGCTGCCTATGATTAGAGGGCATTGAGACAGAACAGCAAGTCCCACCAAGTGGAGAGAAACATTCTGCTCTACCTGCCACGGCCGAGAAATGCCAGGATTTTGAGAAAATAGGCTTGGGTTTTTTTTTCACTCGCAACACTTTTTTTTTCTGGAAATTCATACTGGCAGCAGACAAGTAGAGAGAACCTGTGGATGAGCTTCGGTGTCATACCTGCTTATTGCCAAATTTATGGGTTGTTTTTAACACGCTGGCAGTGGGAGAGCTGAGAAACAAGCCCATGGCCACAGGTCGCAGCAGTTGGTCAGAACACAACCATGTGATTGGTAATTTTCCAGGGAGACCTGAAGGGGGCAAGTTGCCTTTATGTGATCTACATCCACTGGCCGCCTTCGAGGGGGGATTAACATCTGTTAAAAGTATTATGTTTATCACGCAGGTGTTTCAATATTTGTATTTATTACGTGTTGCAGCAACAGTCTCTGAGAAAACATTCATATAACAATCTGGTTGTTTTATTGTCTGAATCTGTCAGGATAGTCATTTTGTTACTCCAACATTGTGATCCCCTTGCAAGCTGTAAACTATTTAATGAAGTGAGTATATGGAGAAAGATGACAGACTTTCAAGCTTTTGGAAGACAGTTTTACATCAGAGACATTAGTTTTTGCACTTGGGATTGTTCCTAATACATGTATGGCAAAAATGTTGAATTAGATTGAACATTTCCAGAATTCCAACGTATTCCCCTGTGCAGCTCTATATTTGACGTTGCTTTCATTTTGTCAATAAACAACACACTTAGATTCCAATATTAACGGAAATAAATATTCCACGAAGTACCTCATAGAAAGCGTAATTATATCTGACTTTGAAGAGCTTTGCTTCATGCATCTATAATGCTTTTATTGCTAAAAAAGTAACTCTGCAGATACAGTGACTCGCAGGAAAGGCTGTTGCCTGTTAAAAAAAAAAAAGATAAAATTTAAAAGCTAGACATCTGCTGATTTGCATTGCAGTGTAACGTGACACGGCCAGTCCCACAGACAAACCAGCTATGTTAAAAATGTTAAGGTTGCAAAATCAAGTGCTCAAAAGCATGGGGAAATACAACAGTTTGGGTCACCTGCGCCATCTTAATTTGGCCCCCTTGAGTGATTACATTACGGCGCGGTCTTTATTATATTATCATGGATGTTTTTGTTCACAGGACATCTTGGGTCTGATCCAGCTTGTGCTGGAGCTAATGGAAATATTTTCATTGACTTCAGTGAGTTTCAGGCCGGGTTCCAAATGGCCTTTTTTTTTTTTTTTTTTTTTTTTTTCTTATTTAACCTATATTTCTTGAAATAACATAGGTGTATATGATGACAAAGTTTATCCGGTGAATAAGACATGATCCTCGTCCTGAAGGATTTACAAAGGCCCTGTTCATATGATGAACTGGAGGTGATTGGTTTCCTCTGCCTAAATGGATCACTATTTTGCTTTGATTAATCCATAAAATAGGTAAGTTTATTTTTATATGGAGTTCCTTGCTGTACCAAAAAGAAAAGAAAAAAAAAAGGCACTAAACTGGGTTTTTTTTCAGCAAATAATTTACATCAAGGACAAAGACAACACAGTTCAGCTGCAGAAGGGGCCATAGTGGTGGTTGATCGTGGGAAAGGGAGGAAGTAGAGCTGAAGGAACCGGTATTTCTTTCCTTTTAGTGTTTGAAGACCAATAGATTATACAAATTAGAGTGGTTACTGTAGAAAGATAATTTCAATAACAAATGTCTAGCCAAAAATGGTATTTAGATGGGGTATGATCAGTTGTGAAATGACAGAGTTACTGCCAAAAGTTGAGATGGGACGGGATTTGTACCAACCACTTCTGTTAGATAAATTATCCATTTTTCTTGGATTGAATATCAGCCAACTTGTCCTCTTTTTGGTCCTAAACTTGGCTAGGCATTAGCTGCAATTAAACGCTTTGTCTCAAATTATTAGAATTACATTTAAAGCACAGCTTCCAGGAGCAAGCTTCCACTTCCGCACCGCCCCCGCCTCGAAGTAGAGTGAGAACAAAGGTGATTTAATACGTCACCATTTCACCACAACACATCCCCTCAAATACTCTTTCAGATGACTTCCATCCATTTCCACTGTGGCCTTCAGAAAAGCAGGATCACACCCCATTTATTTGCCATTTTGCATCAGTGATTTAACTTACTGCAGGTCCTTATTCGGCAGGACTCCTTCCTGACCATCGATGTCTTCCAAGAGGATCAACAGCAGCAGCGTTCATCGCTTTACCTCTTGCGTTTGTTGATCCTACGGTCAAAGGAATATGAGTGAAATGTTTATGTGTCTTATGTACATATAATTTTATTCTTTCTCTTGGCCTTCCGAATTAGTAACATCTGTTACTGCTGATGGAAAATATCCTCCAGGCCACAGAGGAATCGCAGTCACATGTTGCTGCTGGAACAGCCTGTGTGAATCAGCGGTGAGATAGACTCATCACTCCACACCTAATAGATACAACACCAAAACGGAGCCAAGGCATTCCTGTCCAAAGTGGGAGGTAACGGTCTGTCCTCTGGCTTGAAAGGAGACGCCTCAAACCCTTTTCCCAGCGCCTGCAGCCCAATGAGCCAGGCCAGCTTGGCCTGACTCAATGGCAGCTTCACGTTTTCACCAGAGCTCTGTCTTACCTTCTCAATACAGGGAATAAGGTGGTCCATAAGCCAACTACAAGAACAACAAGGTTCAGGAGTGCACAGCATAAGAGGTGCCCGAGTCCTTGTGTTTTTTCATTCTGAAGGATGTGTTTGGTCTAAAATGTCAAAGACCTATAAAATATCTCAAGTTGCCCAATGTATTTGAGGAGGCCACAGTAAGTAATTGGCAAAACATTACCCATCGTGGTGATCATGTGGGAGGAACAAAAAGAAAATTTTAGTGTACAAAGGGGAAAAATTTTCCACTTTTGGAAAAATGACCCAGGATCTTTCATATATGGTATCCAGAATTACTGTCTCGAGTGCTGAATGAGTGACAGAGTCTCTTTGTCAAAGTCCTGCTGTTCTCAATGTAGCGTCAGATGGTCTTGATGGACACTGGTGATTAAGGTAGCAATTAGCATTTTTTTTTAATATGTTGGTAGAGTGTTGAGCACACTCACAACTGAAGCGTGTGGCCAGGTCAGCCACTGGGATACTCTAAGCCTCTCAGTCAGACAAATAGAAGGAGCATAATAAATATTTATCATTTTGGTTTAAAAACATTTATTTGGAAAGGCCCACGGTGAATGGCTGGGTTGAGGGAAGTCTATGCCAGGCTGGGGCTTTGAGTCTTACATCTACAGTGTAGATAACATTTTGTGCAAACTAGCTCAGGTAGATCACAGACCAATAAGAGGAGATGTATTTATATCTGTATGTCATATTTAATTTTTAGAGAGTCTCTGTTTCTGTGAAAAGCTTTAGGTGCATTAAATTACTTAAAAAAATCAGTAGAATACTATGGTCTCCAAACAGACCAATGAATGATTTATTTAGTGCTTTCCAGCCCCACATACTCAGCAGCCCTATCTGTTGTGCAACTCGTTTGTATGTACTTGTGCAAACAGATTTCTTCATTTCACTTGATACATACAATAATTTTTAGTTAATTCAGTAATTACTTTTTTATATTCTTCTGCCTCTCTTTCTTTTTACCTTTCTTCCATATTTATCTCAAATGTGGAGAACCTCCAGAATGTGTACAATAAAACTTAGAAAGAAAAAGTAATCTGAATTTCATTAAGCCAAATTGATTCACTAAATTCCATAAGCCACACTACACGACTTTCTGTTATATCGTTTATATTGCAGAGAAAGAGAGGCTCCACGAATATAAACACCCAATTCTCGAGTCTCTGAGTCAACGTGGCAAAAGTAGGTTGTACCCCAGAAACGTTTGGTCCTGGTTCTCTGCGCGCTTGCACTGATTTGCCCTTGCTGCTATCTCTGGAGCCGTATCACAGTGACATATTTTGCATGGTAGCAAATTATCGCAAGCCGAGAGACGCGAGGTATCGGCTAAAAATAATGCCCGCGTTTTGCAGAGCCGCAGGGTTTTAACTGGAAAGCTCAAGCAGCTCTTCACAAAAGTCACAGTCTCGGGTCCTCAAGGTGCCGTCCACCTTTGTTCTGGGTGGGAGCTGAGGATGTAGAGTCCTCCAGAGACCTGACGCCTATAGAGGATATTAGAGAAGTCAAGTAACCGCCACGCGATAGGGCGGTGGGTCCAATAAGGACTGGATTGTTTGAAGCAGACAAAGTGGGGTGAGTAACTGGCTATCAGAGACAGCTTTGACACAGAGCCATAAAGCGGGGAGCGGAGTGCCGTGTTAGCAGGCATTAATGCAGCAGACAGCCCTTCCTAATGATCTATAAATAAAACGGGGAAAAAAATGTCTTCCTGGCTCAAGTGAATTATTGTTGCCATTAAAGATGATAGCAGGACATGGGAGGAAAGGTAGTGCTGCTTCTTTAAAACGGAGCCTTCCTCCCGCACACTCGTTATTAACTCCAGCGAGAAACTGGAGTAACACAAACACAACCTTCTTCTCTCCAGGTCTGACATTACATCCACACAAAAGGGAAAGATAGCTCTTTTTTTTTTTTTTTTTTCCCCCCTGAAAAAAGCCAGGCAGCCCCGCTCATACTCACAGTTGTTCTTTCCCCAACACCAGAAAGGAAAACTTTCATACAAATATCCACCTGTATCTTTGCTGACTCTCTAGTAGGGACTGGGCTTCCAGTGCGCTGGGAGCTGCACAGTAAAGAGTTTTTATAATTTATTAGACATTAACAATCAAATGGCTGTTTGCCGTCTTGTTTTGGCTTAAATAAAAAGTTTTTGAAGCTATCTCAAAACCTGAGATTGAATAAGTGATTTAATCGTGTGATCATAGGTTAAGGCAACTTCTTTATTGATGGTATAGTTAACCATTATAGTTAATCTCTCAAAACCATTATCTCTTCTCTTGTGTTTCTTGTCTCCTTTGTCTTTTCTAGAGGCCATATTTACATTTTAGAGACAGAGAAGTGGTCAGTGTGTTTGGCAGGTTTGTGATCTGTGGATCCTCTATTCAAAATCCCTCTCTTAGGACTTGGATTCACAAACTTGGGCTTGGTTTTCACACTGTTGTAGGCCAGAAGCACATGGGACGAGGGGAGATGGAGCTGAGATCTCAGGGAGAACTTCTTTGCTGTGAGGGTGGTGAGAGCCTGGCCCAGGTTGCCCCGAGAAGCTGTGGCTGCCCCATCCCTGGAGGGGTTCAAGGCCAGGTTGGAGGGGGCTTGGAGCAACCTGGGCTGGTGGGAGGTGTCCCTGCCCAGGGCAGGGGGTGGCTCTGGGGGGGCTTTAAATGTCCCTTCCAACCCAAACCATTCCGTGATTCTATGATAAAGGAGAGAATACTTTTTTTTCCATTCAGTGCGCAAATATTTGCTTCAATACTTCGAAATTTTAAATACTAAATCTGTCCCTCTCTCCAGAAATGTTCTGAAGGTGCCACCATATGATCTGGGTGCCAGCAGATGTACCCCTAGGCACCAGCTCATGTCCTCTGCTGGCTACATTCTTCTAGTCCATTATGTCATGTGGCTGCTGAGTTTTCTACCTGATATAGGACAGCTGTGTTGCTTGTCTACTTTGAAAAAAAATCTGTTTTCCCACTATTTATGTGTGTACATTACTCTTTTAATTGTAATCAAATACAGAAAGCTCAAAGTGCTGTATTTTAATAGATTGAAATTCAAGCTCTTGGATCTGGTGTTTAAAAAAGATTGTTAAAATACCCCAATCATTTTCATGTTTGTGGTTCTAAAATTTAATTTTATAATTCAAAATGCTATGGATTTTCTTAATTTGAAAAATGTGGATAAAAAAAAATAATTCCCTTGTCTTAGGCATGCTTTCTTAACCTAGAGATCAGTTCAGTAAATCATATGAAGTGCCCCTCAGCACTTTTCCGACTTTTTACAGTGCTTCATTACTGTAGATAAATGTAGTTATAGTTCACATAATATGAACCCAGAATTCTTGTGCAGGTACTTAATTGAAGCGGATAAATTTTTACGCAGCAGTACTTTGTTCCTCCTAAATCTTTAGTAGTCCATGGGTAATAATATAAGTGGTAGTAGTGTTAGGTAAACTTTTTTAATGAAAAGAAAAAATACTGCTGTTTGTTTTGTGTTTTCAGCCTCTGACAACAAATGACATGAAGGAGGCTTATATTCCGAGGAATTACAAAGGGTTAAAAAAACATAGATCTCCATAAAGAAACAACATTTGTAAGTTTTATGGTTAAATCAGCCATTGCTTTGCTGACCAATAAAATGGAAAATGTGTGCTTTTATAGGTTTATAAAAAAGGCAAACTCTAGTTGCATGAAAAATAACTTTCACCGATTGAGTACAGGTGGCGACTTGTTTAAACTCCGAAGATGTAAAGGCTTAGTATGTATGACTGAAAAAGGGAACATGGCACAATAAAAAGTCTTCCTTTCTTTACTCATCAATCCTTTGGGTATTCCATGTCAAATAAATGTTACAACAATTTACAGTAAAAGTATACAGTGGAAGTGCCAACGTTAACACTTCTTAGGATTGGACGGGGTCCAAATTTTTCACACCAATATTTAATGCGAAGTAAAATGTCTTTTCCATTGGAAGTGTCAGCTGTAACATGCTTTCCTATATTTGGCAACATGCTCATGTGAAGTATAAAGTCAAATGCACATGATGTTCTTTTTATTTCAACCATGATAAATTGTGTTCATTTGTTTAAGTGCAAGTGGCAGTTTTAGTGTTCCTACTATAAATTTTGGTTAGCTTCTATTGACATGCTGTATTAAACTTAAGAAAAACAAATTACACTTCACCCATTTTAATTGACTAAATGTGTCAAAAACACAATAAGTATAACACGAAGGGTCAGAGTCTCAGACTTCACCATAATGGGTGTCATGGCAAGGATCCAGCTTTTTGTACATTTCATTTTTCATAAAGTTTTAGTACGAGGCATACATTTAACATTCACTTCCACTTCAGATTTGTAGCTTAAAAAAAATAAAAATCTCTTGTGTTCTGTTCCCATTGCACTCGCTCGTGATATTGTTAAAAGTTCCTTTTTTTTTTTTTTTCTCTTTTTTTTTTAAGGTGATAGTAGTGATGAATATTGATGATCCGCTATAAACATAAGATTTCAAAACTGGCTTTGGTATTTGAAGGAATGAATCCGTGATTTATGTGGTACAAAGGGATCTGTGTCAAATCCCGTGCCTGAGTCCGTGGTCAGGAATCCCTGAGACCACTTTCCTAAATAGAGGCGCGGGGTTGAGTGCCAGATGAAACTTGGCAAAGCCTCCTTCCCTGGGGGTTTGAATGGAGCTGCCGCTCTTAATGCAGGCGTTTCATGCTAAAGAAATTGATGTCTATTTTTATCTTTTGGAAATCTTTACCTGTTTTCTGCATATGAAGAGTGAAAATGAAGAGAAAACCCACTGAGGGATGGTATGAGTGTTGGCAAAATGCCCCCAGGCACTGAAATACCTTGATGGGGTTCAGGCTGTTTAAATGCCTGGGTGTGGATTCATTCCTATGGATTGGGAACAAGGGATCAGCTCTTGTTACAGGTGCCAGAGTACTTTATTTTCCTGCTTCGTTGCTGTGCAAGGTAGCACCCACTGGAAGGGTCTTGCTCTTGGCCTGAACCTCTGCCTGGTTCAGGTTGGAGAGCAGATGGGCTCAGGATACACCTGGGACTTTCAGAAGGGTTTATCAGCTCTCGTGGGTTTCACAGAATCACAGGGATTGGAAGGGATGTCTGGAGATCATCCAGCCCAACTTGCCAGAGCAGGGTCACCAAGAGCAGGTTGCACAGGAACCTGTTCAGCTGGGTTTTGAATATCTCCAGAGCAGGAGACCTCCACACCTTCTCTGGGCATCCTGTTCCAGGTCTCTTCCACCCTCACAGGAAAGAAGTTCCTCCTCATGTTGAGATGGAACTTCCCATCTTCAAGTTTGTGCCTGTTCCCTCTTATCGTGTCACTGGGCATCACTGAAAAAAGACTGACCCCATCCTCCTGACACCCTCCCTTTAAGTATTTATAAACATTGATCAGATCCCCCCTAATGCCAGTGGTAAAAAAGATGCATCCAGACATGCATTGGCGTTATCTAAAAATAGAAAGCTAAGTTTTCAGTTGCAATGGGTGTGTTTTAACGTAAAGTGTTTCTGTGTAGAAGTCTATTAATCCACTATGTTCTGACACTTCCCCACCTCTTGTACATGTCCCTGAAAGGAGGGTGTAGTCAGGGAGGGTCGGTCTCTTCTCCCAAGGAACAGGCAATAGGACAAGAGGAAACGGCCTCAAGTTTCATCAGGGAGGTTTAGGATGGATATTAGGAAAAAATTCTTGATCAAAAGGTTTATTAGAGATTGGAACAGGTTGCCCAAGGCAGTGGTGGAGTCACCACCCCTGGAGGTATTTAAAAGATGTGTAGATGTGGTGCTGAGGGACATGGTTTGGTGTTGGATTTGGTGGTGTTGGGTTAATGGTTGGACTCGATGATCTTAAAGGTCTTTTCCAACCATAATGATTCTATGATTCTATGGTTGTATAACTCCATACTTGTTAAGAAAGAATTCAGAGGAGCCAGAAAACCCAGTTAACCCTAATGTGAGCTATTTAGAGGAAGTTCAGTTGGTTTCTACCTCCCGTCAGACTGATGACAAGAGGAAGCTGGTCCCTCATCCTGTGAGTAGTGCTGGTCTGGGCCCCTCTGTGGGGCAGGAATGCAGAGGGGTGGTGGTCTGCCAGCCTGACTGCTGGGCAAAGAGTGATGGGGAGTCCATGGGGCACCTGAGCCTGGAGCCTGTGGTAGACATCCAAGCCCAAATCCTGCTAGAAGGTGTCCAGTGAGGTCTCTGGGCCTCGTTACTCTGAAAGAGTGATTTATTCCCATACTTTCAGCCTTCTCCACTTGTGGTGAACAACATTCTCTCACCCACAGGTGTCCTAGTTGGATCCTGTTGTAGGCACTGCCACAGCAGGTAGGTTTGCTCTTTGCACGCAGCATGTGGAACACTTCCTTACTTTTGAATTTTTTATCCAAAAAATTGCTCTTTTATCCAGAGGCACCCTGCTGTATCCACCTAACTAGAAAGCGTTAATGTGGCTGTCTTGTGTTTCAAGGTAAATTTTATTTGCTTTTGTGGGTTTTATGATCCGGTCACAACTTAAGCAACTGGTTTCATAAAGGTATTTTTAGCTCCCAGGGAAGGCGATGCATTCCTCAAGACTGAAAATACATCAGCTGGGATCATATGTGTACACACCATCCCAAAGGGAACTTAAAACTTTCTTCATGATAGACTAAATGACAAAAACTCTCCAGAAGTTATAGTTCAGTAGGCAGCAAACCGAGTTAGCTCCACGGATATTGTCAGCAGAACAGACTGTGCTGTCTGTAGCTCCATTTTCACACCGCTTTCAATGTAGAATCCCAGAATATGCTGTTTTCAATATGAATTTGTCAAACTACCGGTGCGAAATTCTTCTTTGTTGCAGTTTTTTTTTTTTTTTTACCTCCTTTGGTATATTTTTCTTTTGAGAATATGTTCTATCAGGAAAAAAAAAAAAAAAGAAAGAAAAATGGTTATTGAGGATCTCTCCTGTACCCCAGCCTCTCAGCCTTAAAATTTGGAAAGGAAAAATATTGCGTCTGCTGTTCAGAAAGTGCCTTTTGCTGGATCTCTAGCAATATATCTAAACTTGGCCAAGCTAAACACATGGAACACCTTCCACCCCAGCAAAAGCATCAAAGGAACACTCTCTGCCGGGACCCCCTCTTGAGCGTTTCGCAGCTAATTTGAGGTGTATTTTGTTGGGGCTGGGTGTGCTCCAGCCTGGAGCTGGCAGCTTGCCCTGGAACTGCAAGTTTTGGCTGTCGTGGGACAACGCGATGCCGAGCGCAGAGACGACCTCGCTCCTTTTCCTCCCATTCATACTTAGGCAAGATAAAGAAAAAAATTTGTAAAAATTGTCTGTAATGAAAAGGAGAACCCATCTGTGGTAGGAGACTGCAGAGGTAGAGAGGCCAAGACCGGCAGGTGATAGTATAAAGAAATTTTTTTTTTTTTTTTACTATATAGTTAAAGATTATTTAATTTTTTTTTTGTTCCAAAAAGGCAAAATAAAGATTTGTACAGGGCAGTTAAATTCTGGTTATTCCTATCTTCTGGTGCTTCACCTTGCTTTAAACATTCCTTTAAAATGTCTTGTGTATGTATTTTATATTTTACTTTCTTGTGTATTTATTCTATATTTTACTTTATTGTGGCTATATACAAATAAAATTTGTCATTTATTGCCATAAGGAGATACAACATTAATATTATACTAGCATGCAGTTATAATATCACAATAAATAACACAACAGTTGAGCAGGAATACAAAGGAGCCCCAGGTCCCGGTGGCTGCAACAGTTTTCCGTAAATTTGGCCAGAAGATTTCTATACAACAGAAAGATACAATTTCCTGAAAGATCATTCTCCTCCTACAGTAAGGAGACAATTCAGGAAATATCAGGAATAGAGATTGGAGCTAAATGAATTTGCTGACCTAGGAGATAAGAGACTAAAATAAATGACTAATGACAATGACCAAAATCAGTAATTTTTTTTTTCAAAAGCATAATCTGAAGCATATTTGTCTCAAATGCTGCTTTGCAGAAAGTTTGCTTTATTTCTGCCTCTCAAATTTGAAAATAAAATTTGTATCCAACTTTGATAGAAATTGTTTTTTACCATTTTGACTTTGAAAATGGAATACCTTAATAATTTTGGAAATCTTAAAAATGCAGTTTTATTTTTTCATTGAGTGGATAATTACTAATCTTGTGAAAAATGGACAGAATCATTCCACTGTGCTTCACAGCTGCTTACCGTGGCTCTGAATCCACATCTCACCCCCCCGTCTTCTGCATTGTCCATTAGAGCACCACATTTTCATCTGTTATTTAATAAATATCAGTCAACCTTGACATTCTTGGCAGTAGTCCATTCCAATCCTTACTGCTAAACCTTGTTCATCATGGTAAGGTATTTGCTGCTTCCTCATACAATTATCAACTGATCTCAGCTCAGTCTTTTTATCTTGTAGCATCCTCTAATTTTTTTATTTTATTTTTGTCTTTTGCTGTATCAGCTGTAGCAAAGGCTTAAAGTGACTTCACTCACACGTACACACATAAACACTGCTCTGTAGTTGAAAAGCAGCATCTTCATACACATTTCTGTGTGAGTACAGAAATTCTTTCTTGTCATATCTACCTGTCCTTCCCTCTGTTCTGCGTCTTGTTGTTATGGGCCCAGAGCAGGTGTTGATATAAAAATGTATATATTTCTTTTCCTGCTAATAACATTCAATTTTGAAACTGACAAAAACTAAATCAAGCTTTCCAGTCATCTAGAAGATAGTCCTCCAAGAAATTGTTAAGAAATTCAGTAGCTTTCTTATGGTCAGATGTAGTAATTAAAGATCTGTGTAACTTTCTTTAGTTAGATCAAGCAAGTATCTCTATTTTAGTGTTGATTTTCTTTTCTCATTTAATACATGGAATCAAGAGGTATATCCACTTTAGACTGTAAACTCTGTATTTAAACACTGAAGAAATTATAGAAATAATTATTTTTTCCTTTCTTAATAACTGCATAAAATATTTTAAAACATAGAAAAATTAACAACTCTCGTGTTCTCAGTAGAACGTGTATCATGAGAGTTAAAATCTAACAAGATACCAAACTTTATTAAAGGTTCGTGTAGGGAAAAAATATGGGAATTTCTTCAGCTACAAGCTGTGAAGCAAGTAAATGGGCGCTGCGTGTGGCATTGCTGCACAGCAGAAACAGCTCCTTTCCTTTCTGGCTGCTGGAGAGATGCTCTCCACATTAAAAGCTGTTTAAAGTTGCTGATGAACTAAGGAATTTGTCCTTTGGATGGGGGGATGCAGGAATGCTGCTCACGTCCTCGTGGCTTCAACCCCTTTGGAAATCTGTCAATAAAATATTATTGTAATGCACCTTTGTGGGCTTGGCTGGATGTGTCTGAGACTCAGCAGGGATTGGTAGATGGAAAAAGGCTTCTCCAAACCCACGAGTATCTCCCGTATTTCTGGGAGAATATTTTTTTCCAATAATCCTACACCACTAGAAACCCAAACATGGACCAACAGCAGTGAACAATCTTCATTCACCGAAGTAGTCATCCTACAGTAGGAGCCACTTCATACACCACTAGAAACCCAAACATGGTCCAACAGCAGTGAACGATCTTCATTCACTCAAGTAGTCATCCTACAGTAGGAGCCACTTCAAGATCTGTGAGGTAAGAGAAGGTTTACAAGTATTCATATTAAATTACTAAGTGGTTTATTATAGAAAGAAGTTCTATAAACTCGAAAACCCCAAGTTTGTTCTTATTATGTGTGTTATTATTATCTATTTATAGAGTATTGCTGCTGTTGGTGGCACTGAACTTCATGGATAGAGACAGTTTCTGCTCCAAAGAATTACCTGGAATGAGCTGAAAGCATTTTCCTCCCAGAAAAAATTGCCATATCAGAGAAATTCATGAAGTTTGGAGGGATTCTGCCCCTCTGCTTCACTCTAGGGGGACCCTCCTGCAGTGCTGTCTCCAGCTCTAGGGCCACCAACATCAGAAGGACATGGACCTGTTGGAATGGAGCTAGAGGAGGCCCTGGAGATGCTGGGAGGGCTGGAGCCCCTCTGCTGTGAGGACAGGCTGAGAGAGTTGGGGGGGTTCAGCCTGGAGAAGAGAAGGCTCCGGGGAGACCTTAGAGCCTCTTCCAGTCCCTAAAGGAGCTCCAGAAAAGCTGGGGAGGAACTCTTGATCTTGACCAGCAACCTGGTCTGGTGGGAGGTGTCCTTGCCCAGGGCAGGGGGGTGGAACTGGATGATCTTTAAGGTCTCTTCCAACCCAAACCATTCTGTGATTCTATGGGGGACACCTAAGTTAGTCTCAGATTTGTGCTCCACATCCAGCAGCACACGTCATAGTTTTCCAATCCATCCAACATCCAGTGGGGGTTGCTCTGCTCTGGGAAGAGTTATTTGCTTTAATAGGGTGACATATAGAGATTTCAAAGCCAGCTCATTTGAATATGGCTAATAGAAATTGTCCTGGGGAACTGGATGTCCCACATTTCTATGGGAAAACCCTGGTGGAAATGTGGGTTCCTGTGCCATGCAGTTGATCTGCTCACACATAGTGGTCATTTGCTCACAATTTCCAGATGTCCAACAGCCCAGTTGAGTGATTCCTTTTTTTTTTTTTCAGTGCCAGATGTCCAGAGAGCACAAACAAACAGCCAAACTCTTCTTCAATTAAATGAAATTTCCAGACTGAAAAGGAAGACTTGTCCATGGAACAAAAGAAGTAAGACGACCCAGTTTATGGTAGATGTGTCTTTACATACGAAGAGGTATTAGATGGGGTGGTGACTTGGACTGGATAGTCAGGGCTGCAGGTTCTTCCTCTCACTGAAAGCGATCGAGGACCTGAAAGCTTTTCGACAAAACCTGGCAGGCTGCCACAGAATTTCAGTTTTGATAAAGTGCCGTCTTTCTAGTAAAACAGGGTTTCATTGGAAAATTCCTGACTCACTCGATTCGTTCTAAACAGATGCTGACAATATGGCTCGAACATACGGGATCCATAGGAAGACAGAGCAAATTTCAATTTGTATTTTGGACTCGAGAAACGTGTAGCCTCACTCCTGAGCACCGGTGGAGCCTTGATGTGGGATCGGGGGGTCGTGGTCATGGTCAGTTACGGCTGAAATCCTTCCCAGAAGAAATTTGTAGGGGCCTCGGGCGTAATTCTGCCATCACGTTCTCGCCTCTGCAGCGCCAAAGCGAAGGCATTCGGCCCCTGCGCCGCTTCACCGTATCTGCCTGGGCCGCGGAGCCGGCGGCGCAGCCGGCCAAGTTGCAGGCCAGATATACGGCTCTTCTGCTTGCCTTTCGGGATGTTTGGCAGTGGTTCAGGGATGTAACAGCCTGCTGCCTTCTAAACCTTGATGCACATGACAGACCAAGACTAATGGTTTCCTTTAAATCTGGGGCTGAATACCATTGTTGGCTTTGAAAATTCCAAGAAATGTAATTTCGCTTTAGATCACTACAAATTTATAAGCTGTTGTACAGTGAGGGAGTAATCTCCTGGGGAATGAGCATAAACCTATTATATTTTCATTAACAATCTGTTTTCACCATTGACTTAATCCACATTTACTGTTGTGGAATTTGATTATGCGTTATAAAGCACCATAAAACAAAATTAGGTATGTATCAAAGTATCCATTTTCCTGGTCATGTTGAATTACTCATTTCCTTGGTTTAAAACCTTGGGTCCTTTCTATCTCGCTCAGACAAAGCTGGCCTGTGTGTTCACTGTCATCCACCTGAAAGCAGCATGGCAATTCCTTTTGTCTTTTTCTTTCTGTTAATGTCACTTTTCTGTGAGAAAAGAAAAGAGAATAGAAGAAAAGGGAGAGGGAAAGGAAAATGGAATGAAGTATTTGAATAAATGTAATGCATTAATTTGATCTCAATGCTTTTTTTTTTTAATTCTCTGCACCTCTTTTTTAATTTGATTGTGTAATAGTTAAACAGACAAACTTCCCTCCACAGCTGAAAACTTCAAAACACACCAAAAAAGGCATTAACCCATAGAGTGTAACCAACTTCTTTGAGCCTGTTTTGGAGGTGGGGTATGACCAAGGGTTGGGGGAGAAGTACTTGAGAAGACTTTAAAGTTGACATGCACGTAGTTTTGGAAAAAAACCCATATTTTAAGTACGATGTGGATTTTTGTGTCACCGTTTTCTGAATGATTATTCTGAAATCTGGAATTCCTTACTGTCGCACGGTGATAGTTCTTGCATTTTGTGAATTAGGCAAAATAGCCTACAGAAATGTCAAGCTGCTTATTCTGTACTTCATTGCCCAGTGGTCAAAGAGTTTTTCCGCATTTTAAAAATGTTACTTTTTAAAAATTATTACTGCTGTTTAGCCATTAAAGCAGGAAGTCGGCTACTTGAAAGTAAGCTCATTGGTCAGCATTAAGTAAATCAAATATGTTAAATTTCACCCAGCCCTTAGATACTTGGCTGGTATTTCATAGCAGCTGCAGTTACAGAGGACTGACAAGAGTTTCATGTCAGCATTACAGTTTGCAAATAACTTTTCCAGCTCGGTCAGCTGTACTAGTTTTATGGCAAAAATCAGGTTTGATGACGTTAATCACCATGTTTTAAAATTTGCCGAAGAGTCTGTGAAACAGAGAATGACATCATTGTGCAGAGCATTTAGCATCCACCAATGCACCAGGAGAGAAATTAGGGTTAATGAGAAGGGTGTAACCGCAAGGGAGAGATTTTAGGCATGAAAGGCCTTGTACCCTCTTAATAACTGTTCAAAATGGATCTAGAAAGATCAAAAAAAAGAGAGTTTCTCTTCATGTTCTCAAGTTTTCTATTTAGTGACTTGCTCTTACCTGCTTTGATAATAGCACTATGTACGAGCGCAGAGGAAAAAGGGGAAAGGTCTTGGAAGTTATATTGATGAACTACGTGCGGATCCCGCAGCCGGCATAAAATATCTTGTTTGGGCTGTAAAAATATATTAGCATGTCATGTTATCTTCATAAATTCTTCCAACACATAAGGTGGGCAGCGTCCCCCTCGATCCCCGGGGCTCATTACCGTTTCGGCTGGCTCTTGCCATCCATCAGCTCCGTTGTCATCCCCAGCCGGCGGGCGTTTGGGGCCGGAGCATTAGGGTTCTGGAGGGGTAGATACCGGGTGAGTTATTAGCTGTGGCAGACGGGCCCTGCTCCCAAACACTCCCAAAAGAAGGTTCTTCGCTCAGGCGGGCAACAATTACGGTGGCGTTCCCGACCCGGGGAACGCCAGAAAGTTCTGAATGTCATCGTCGGGCTTCGGTTTCCCCTTTGCCCCAGCTCCCAATAGACATTAATCATGGTCTACAGAGCTTTCCAAAGTTCACCAAAGAAGTTTAGGCATTTAGGACACTCACAAGAATTTGTATTCCCTGACTTGCATCTTATTCTTGATTGTAAGAAAGCTCCATATTCTATTTCCACGTGACAAGTTAGGATCTGAGACCTCAAGCATCCGAGAGTTTGGGTCCATGGCATAACGTGAGACAGGAAAAAAACCTGTAAATTAACATATGAATTATTACAGCTTTTCACAGTTGTATGAGTTTAACAGTTCCAATATATTTTCCCTTTCTTTTCTTTTTTTTTGTTTGTGTGTTTCTCAAATTTACACATTTAAAAATAACTATTTTTAAGAGGATTTGTTATCTGTTTGCTCTAATGATGAGTATTTGATTTATTTAAAATAAAACTATTACTTTTTTTTCTTACTATTTGGAGGCAGAGAGAGCAGAACACTTTTCCAGACAGCCACTGCCAGATTAAAAAAATAATTAGGTATTTTTTAAAAGTGGTGTTGGTTGATTTTGATAGATGAAGCCTGAGTGGTCTAGGAATGAGTGACTTGGGAACTCAATCACTCCTAGTGGGAAATTAACTAACTTTGGCCTGCAATAATGTTTAAGATTTAAAAACAACCTTATTTGTTGTTTAGGATTTCACTGATCTGCTATGATGAGGTGACCTTTGCTTTTAGCTAAATCAGCTTTGCTGTTTTCTTCACTGCGGCACTAAATCTCGCAGAACTGAAGCTGGTGACAACTTGCTGTGTTGCTGTTCCATAAACTACGCATCGTCAACGGCAAGATGAGAGTTCGGAGCAGGAATTCTTACTAAAATACTTTTGCTTTAATCTTTTCAGAAAAGTGCTTAAATTATACATTCATCAATACATTATACATTCATCATTACAGCCTGTTCCTATAACTGAGTTTTTTATTTAAGTTACTTAAATCGGTCTGCTGTTTAGATTATCAGTGTAGGATATATATAGATGGGAAAATACCCAAGAAATGTTATGATAAAAACAAGAATAGCAGTCTAAAAAGAAAGCATGAGATTGTATCCGAGAAGGCATTCCCTTTGATAGTGAAGGAAATTTCCGCGTCAACTTTGATGCATAACTCTCTGTAGAGTGCATATAAATATTGGCCATTTTCTGAGCACATCATACATCACACAAAGGCAGTTTTTGTATTCATTTTTATACATTTCAGTTCTAATTTTGGTCTCCTTCCTCTTCTAAACAAAGACAAAAGACATACCTACATTTAAAACTATTTCATTCCACTGAGCTCTGAAGTTTGAGAGCAGAAGTGAGTTCAGATACTTCTGTGAAAAATACATTCTGCTGCTCAGCTGAGGAAAAGCTCACATCGATGTTTTTTGCTTAACACAAGGGAATTTGCTGTGAGAGCAGCGTGTGATGACCTGCCTGGAAAAAAACAGTCACAGTGTTGTCTCAAAAGCCAATATGGGTCTTGTGATTGTGCTCTTCCACTGGGTTTTCTTGCCCTCTCCAGTATGTGTTGCGGGCACAGGACATGACCTCCCTCAGCCTGCTCTGGGGACAAGCACTTTTGAAGAGAGAGACACGCATGGAAAGCCTGGCTGCAGGTAGCTCTCTCCGGAGAATTTTATGTCACTCCAAACATCAAGTGATGATAGTGACCCCCAACACTGCAAAGAGAGGATAATACGGGCTCTTGCTTCCCAGGTGGCAATTTTTCCATTATACTAATCCTGTTAACCATAATAATCATTACATACTATTTAATTCTTTTTTCCCCCTTTATTTCACCCTCCCTCTCCCCCCTCCCCAACCCCAATATTTTACTGTGACTTATACAATACTTGGAAAAGACTCTTTCAAAGCTAGGCTCTGTAATCACATCGGAAGGAAACAAATCTCTCTCACTCTCTTCATATTGGATTATGTCAAAGATTAGCTTCGATTTAAGCAACGTTGTACGAAGTTTTCCAAAGGATTTTCTTTTTAAACTACAACCATATGTTTTCCTCCATTGAAACAGCTTACATATTAGGTATATGAGATTGATTGATGACATTTGCTCCAGTCATTTCACTAGTCATTTATTCATTTAAGGTTAGGTTGAGAATGTTTATTAAATAGTTGGCAAAGTAACTCATTGATCATCATTCCATGTTTCTGGCCAGAAGCAACTGAAGAGCAATTATTTTAAACAAAAAGCATATTAGGTTGTTATAACATGAGAACACAGGGATATTCATTATTGTTCTGCAACTTCTTTATCGTAAATACTTGTAACAAATACATTACAGTTTTTCCCTATAATCAACCCAAACAAAGCATGTAGGATGAAGTGTTACTGGCTCAAGGACAGCCTAATTCCGAGCCTCCCTCTTACCTCTGTCTCCCACTCACCAAAACAGACCGTAGGACGTGGCATCCTCATTTTCGGCTTTCTTCACTGGTGCACAACTGAAGATTTAAAGTCTTCTGTTTAAAACTCTTGAGGAAATGGATCCGAGATGCTGAAGAAGCCACCTCGCCTCTCAGAGCTGCAGTCTCTCCCTCCATGTTTCGCAGCAATCAAGCTTTCTCTGTCCTTGGTGATGTTTTCAATAGACCGGAGCTTGGTCTTTCCTGGCAGCCTGCCCGAGACAACAAAATTCCTTTTTTCCAGGAAGGAAGAGCAACTCGAGGAGTTGTTATTTTCAGGTCATGTGCTGAAGCTGCTTTCTTTGATTTTTGGCTTTACACAACTCAAAAGGAGTGGGGGAAAAAGGAAAGGAAAGGAAAGGAAAGGAAAGGAAAGGAAAGGAAAGGAAAGGAAAGGAAAGGAAAGGAAAGGAAAGGAAAGGAAAGGAAAGGAAAGGAAAGGAAAGGAAAGGAAAGGAAAGGAAAGGAAAGGAAAGGAAAGGAAAGGAAAGGAAAGGAAAGGAAAGGAAAGGAAAGGAAAGGAAAGGAAAGGAAAGGAAAGGAAAGGAAAGGAAAGGAAAGGAAAGGAAAGGAAAGGAAAGGAAAGGAAAGGAAAGGAAAGGAAAGGAAAGGGAAAAGATGGAGCTTAAAAAGCAAGTGAAACAGAACAAAAAATATGAATAACTACTTCTATGTTTCTATGATTCTCTGAAACAGATTTTTGCCATCTAGTAATGCAGATGAGCCTAACAAAACTCCTCATTTCAAATTGAAATCACCTACCATACTTAACTTCCCCAGCTGCATTGTAAGACATGTAATTTCCTGAGGAAAGGGCAGAGAAAGAAGCTCCTTAGACCCAACTAGGCCAAGTTGTCACTGATTTCTGACTCTGGAGTGTAATGTGTCATCTTGGAGAAGAAGAGAAAGAAGATTGGAGAGAAAGATGCTCAACCACATTTCACTCCCCAGCATTTAGCCTAGATACAGACACTAGACATGAGAAATGTATCTTTTCTGACCTTACCACCCTGGGTCATCTACAAAGCTGATGACTTCAAAAGAGATCTAGTCCTTAGACTCCTAAAGAGTCTAAAGCTCTTCTTTTGAAGAGTTTTAGAGCCGCAGAGTTCTGCTGGACAGGGTTGAGAGCCAGAGACCAGCTTTGAAGTTTGCCTTGTCCAGTGCTTTGGGTGACCTCAGGACGATTCCAGCCCTTTGGGTGATCTCAGGATGGTTCCAGAGTTTCAAATGGCTCCAGTGCTTTGGGTCACCTCAGGGTGGCTGTAGAATTACCTGGACAAAGAGTCTGGAAAGTCCCATCCTGTTGCTGAAAGGTGATGGCAAAAAATAGCTTGAGACAGGCCATGCCCCTTGTAAATGTCTGTGGGCTGTGTTTGATGGTCCTGCCAAACAACATGCCATTTAAGGGTGTTTCAGGGAATTTTTGGAATAAATAGAGTCTTTATATCGTGCCCACGTGGGTATATTTGGGGGAGGTCAAAGGTGCCACTCAGGCCTGCGAGGTGAGGCCTGAGGGCACTCGGACAGGAGAGGCAAGGCCTCAGGTGGCCATCAGCAACGTACGTGTGGCCTAAAGCTCAGCCTCTGCAGAGGGCAGGCGGCTGTGTCATGCCTGTCGTAGAACAAATCCCAGATATTAAGGAAATAATATTGCAATGAGAATTATTCCCTTAATTTCAAGAGTATCTTATCCAGATTGTAATAGCATTCGTGTGAAATACTGTACTAAGTGCTCATACACTCCCTGCAATATAGAGGCCAGGATAATTTACATCAGAGGGATTTTGCACTTCTTTTTGGAATAAATGGGCTTTTATTATTTGGACTCTAAATTGTTGCATACAGGAGTTGCTACCACCAGCTAGAAAATAAATTTGAGGGAAAAAATTGGTTTCTCCATCTCTATTCAAAATTATTTCATACATGCTTATCAATGTAGCAGCTAAATATGATACTTATTGCATGCAAATAATGCTGAAAATAAGGAAAGGACAGTCCAGGGAAGGGCTGCAAAATATTTAGTGTGTCTGCTCCAAACAAGCAAAAGCAGCTGCAGTATTTGCATATGTAAGTATGTACTTTTCGATGTTTTGTAAAACACATTTACGGTGTTTATAAAACTTGTAATTTTGTCATCAGGAAGAAAAAAAAGGTGTAGCAGCTCCTGATGCACGGAAGGGAGCATACAGATTTTACATTGTAAGTTACTTCTACTAAGTAGTTTGTTTAGTTTATTGAAGAACATTTAAGGATAGAGGAAATGAATAAGCATGAAGTACAGCTGGGATATTAAAAGGGAACCTACATGACAACTGCCAAATACCCTGCAGCAAAGAGGTTTAATAAAACAAATAGAAAAAACACCAGGATGCTTTCTTTATTGCAGCATTACCAAAGCGTAATAAAGAAACCAAACATACAACAAACAAAGTAAACTAAAATGCTGATCCTACGTTATTGGATCTGTTAATAAATCAGACTGATGGCCCACTGTGAAGTGCAAATGGATTTGTGAGCAAATATGAAATCTCATCTAAAATAGTTGGTATAGATGCTATTGAAGATAATGCCTTCCAGGAAGTAATCACCGTAAAATGATGGGGGAAAAAATCAAACTAATTTGATGGCCTATTTGATGCAGCTGGTGGGGAACCTAAAGGGCAGAATAGACTTTGTGTTTACTGCCCTGTAAGGGCTTCCCCACCACCAATAAACTGGGTGTGAATTCTGGGCGATGGCTTCTAATCAACCCAGCATTACTCCCTGCATTATTAAGGGCTTGACCTGGGTGAAAGTAGCCTCCATGGCTGCCAGCCCACACTAAATTAAAAAATAAAATAAACTCTGTGAGCCACCTGGGAGCTGCAGCTACAGAAGCTTCTTGGGACTCCAAGGGCGATATTTCCCCCAGTGACCACAAGGTTCTGGATGGAGAATGAGCAACCACCGCTGAATCTGCTTGGGGTATTTGGGGTGCTACCATGGGACTGCACTGCCAAGACTTTCTGCCGTGGCTGGGGCTTGGGCACACATAATAATAATAATAAATACAACAAACAATAAATAAAAATTAAAACCAATAAACGGCAGCAGACATGAGAATAGAATTCTCCAAGTCCTGTCTCCTCACCCCATTCTTCAATCAGTAAAATAAAATAAAAAAACCACAACTCCTTCTTTAGAGGTACTGGCCAAATCCATTTGTGTTGGGGTGTTACTCCAATGTTGTCCCATGGTATCAGGAAATCTTATAATCCGTGGGCACAGGGACAGTTTATAAATTTAAAAATTCACTTGACATTCAGCCCTTTCCAGGATTTTAAATCAATTCAAATGCATTTCCACAAGCATCCCTGCCTGAAACTTTTACAGAATGCTCACAGCTACAGGTTTGGCTATTAAAGATACATTTCTGTGTTAAACAAAGTTGTCTTCCCTATTAAAATTGACAGCCAGGTCCACATGTTCCATAAAATAATGGAAAGGGTCACGCTGAACAGTGCTGCAATGGATCCCCAAGTCCTCATAACCTTTTGGAGTGCACTCTCACAGTAAATTCACGGGAACCTTTCAAAGAATATTGCTTTGCAGCTTGGTCTTACCTCTCACTTAGAGTGGAAAAGCCAGCCAAACCCAAATTCTGACCACATTTGCTTATGCAGGATTCCAAATATGTGCAGTAGGTGGCTTGCCACTTTAGATGGAGGAAAACAACTTTTTGCTCAAGAAACGGAGATCTAAACCTGCTGAGGGGGTCAATTGAGAATGTCTTGGGATGGATGGAAGCCATAAAGGGACTGATCAGTTCCTCACAAAAGACAGTTGCAATCACAATGGTGATAAGATGGTGATATGGTAGTAGATGGCTACCTTGAATATAAAAGGCATTTAATAGGTTTCAGAATAAGAGAGACCCATGGTTATGAGGCTGAGAAGATCCAAACACACCTTTCCCAACACGCTGAGAGAGTTTTCTCACTGTGAGACTCAAGGTAAAGGTGGTCAGGACCATTCTCCACTGTTGGAACTGATGATGCAATACACGATTGTGGAGAAAATAACGTAAAATGACCAGGTCCCGAGATTAATTAATAGTGCAGATGTGAGATAGTGTCCTCTGGATCTGCTACCTGCAATGGAGAGCTTCACTTCCAATGTCTTTTCTCACAATTCACATTAATTAGTGATTGGATAAAACATGTTAGAGCTTTAAAAGAAAAAGCTGGGACCTGCTTTACTTGTTAAATCTTGTTTCCTTTGCAAAAAAGCCTCCTGTACAGTGAAAGTCCCACAAAGACATAACCATTTACATAACGGCCACATGAGATGCAGGACACACCTCTGTCTTTAGAACAGATTTCTTCTCCCTACATTTCCTGTATCAGAATTTGGGCCCAGAATACTACACTCTTAAGCCAACTTGTTCCGATCCAACCCAGGCTTTCCATGCCACTCTGTGCCACTTCCATCACACTTGACCCAGCTCCGTGGTCTCCTCCTGCTTCTCTGCCTTTCTGAGAAAAAAAGGTACAGAGACCCCACTTCTCTCCAATATGGGAAGAATTCAGCCTATGTTTGTCCTCATCTTCAGCTACGAAACACTAGCAAGCCCCGAAATCCCTTCAGATTCTCTATCCCTATTCCACTCCTCAGCTGCTGAATTAACTGCAAAAAATAAAAGGAACTCAGTTACCTTTACCATTTATTTATTATTGTTGCACATGACCCATTGGACATCTCAATCCAGCCTTCTTGCTTTTCCTTGTTGTTCTGGTTTTTAGGTGGAGTTTTTCTTTGCTGGTAATGCCGAAACACTCAGGATAATTCTGTTTCCTTCACCGCCAGCGACTAATTTTCTTCTCTGCGACCTCTCGGCTGGCCTTTCTGATGCATTCACTTCCCCACAAAAAATAGCTGTTAAATTCCCCACTCTCTTCTTCCAGTGGGAGACTATCCTCCACCATCTTGGATAACCGAGAGCCTGGTGCAGTCCAGACATATTAAAAGGCGGCGATTTATTGTAGCCCACGCTCTGCCGTTATGGTATTTTAGCAGCTAGCGCATGTCTTTTGTGCGTAAGCTGTTAAATATAACAAAGGCCTATTGTCTTCAATGTGGGAAAGTAAATCATTTTTTAAAAATGTGATTAATTGTGCAAGTATGGACCTTTTAAGTACATGTGGTAAGCCCTGTGCTATGGGAATGGCACTTACTGCTCTCTCAGCGTGAGCCCGACGGAGTAAACAAAAAGTTAAAATACAGCCGATAGTTTCCCTGGCATTCATTAACATAGCATAGAAAGCAGAAACTGGCCACATTTTATATAAAAAGACTCTAGAAATCTGTGTCTACTTACATTAACATTAGTCAATTGGTGGGTGCCAACTATGTACATAGCATGTTTTATTTATAGGTCTATATAGTAGTCAAAAACATTCTATCGTGGAAATGTGTTATTCATTAATTCATATTTTGCTCAGCCCTACTTTACTTCTTGAACCCATCCAGGTGCTTTTTAAATGCTGAGGGTAATTTAATACCAAACAGCATTCACATTCACCCTATTTTTCAATTCCGTGTAACTAAATATTCCTTCTGATTTTGTCTATTATTTACCTTTAATTAGCTCACATATACTGCGAACTAGACTTTGCCTGTGTTTTTATGACAAAATTCCACACAATGGTAAAAAATAAAAGTGGAATAAATGGTCAGCTTATTGAACAGAGCATTTAACATGAACTTTTTCTCAAATATCCATTCTGTATATCAACTGGAGTGGTAAATAGCACTATAGATATATGCTCCTGGTGCCTAATTTGTTTTTAAAGAGTTCATTTAAAATGGTTGAAATGCTCATTTTAGCCTACTGTTGCAAAGCTCCAAACGAGATCTAGTCACATGTTGCAGAACATAGATCATATCAAATGACCTCAACAAATCCAGCAACATGCCATGTATATGTGTTTTCACTAAAGGGGCTTTATAGGTTTCCATGACTTAACCTGTGAGGTTTAAGGGGCTTTAAGGAGGAAAAACAAAAACCTTTTCTTGTTGGGCCTTTTTATCTTACACGCGAAGGTGAACTCGACATAATCTAATTTTAACCACGGGGAAAAATTAAAACAAAGTTCAACCAGGAACAATATATCAACACTAAAACGCTGTCAATTATTGCTTATTACCATATTTGTCATGTGAATTGGCCATATAGGTTGTTTATGAACAGTCATAAAGCAAATTATTCCATTTTCAAGGCACACAACCTCTGCCGTGCAGTAAATGTGGGTGTCAAAGCTGCTCCTGAAACACCACCACTGGGAAGAGGAGAGAGGAAAATCTCACTGCTGTTAAGACACACAACCTTTCAGCCTCTGAAGAAAAATAACAGTGAAGACAGCAGTAACTTTTTGTAATTATGGGTGATAAAAGAGAAAATGCCAACACTGTAAATGATTTTTGCTGGGGTGCATGGTGCTTGGGGTAGAAGCCTTTTGAGGAAAATTCACAAACTTTTGCTAACATCCTTGAATTACAAAAATGTTCTTAAGCCTTACTTGCTGGGCAAGACAATTACTGTTAGATGTTTTAGTTTCCTTTTAACTTATTTTTAAATTTAATTTAGTTTAATTCAATTTATTTATTCTCTTTTTTTCCTAAAAACTAATGACCACACTGTCATGTGTCTTCTGCATGTTTCAGTTCTCAGATAGAGATAGACTAAAAAAATTATGGTTTTCCTCTTCTGTGGAAACTATAAATCTCAACCACTTACAATATCCTTCCTGAGGTTTGCAGCCCCAGATAAACATGCCCCGTTTTGTGAAACAGCACAATGTTTTATAAGGGTTTCAGGTGTAGTCGACATTTCTCTATCTTCTCTACAGTGTTTCTAGAAGGATTTCAGAGGATGAACCTAGGCCTTTGGAAGAATGACCAGAACTGGCTCAGTTCTGCAAAATCCTGTTGAAAAACTGGAATATTGTGTTTCACGGTTCAACTTTCAGAAGTCTCCAGTGCATGTATTGCCTGGGTGTTCTCTCATTTCTCATGATCCTTAAGGCAAAAGATAATAAAAAATAAATTGGGCTGAGTTTAACACTTTCTATTTAATCAGACTGTACGAAATTAAAAGGGTCATCTCTTCAGCTGTGCAGCATTCATGTTACAGTGATTCTGCTCCTCAGCTCAGAGTTTTTAGATAGGAAAATTGCTTGTATTTAGAAGAGTAAAGACAAAATGAGGGTCAAATTCTCCAAAACGAGGCTAGGTTAAGTCTGAGGGACCTATCTATGAGGCTGAGGGATAGCTGAAGAAAGCCAAGGATTTTAGACAGAAACGTTGCCTTGGGTGAAACTTTCTGATTAGTAATTTTACCCCTGCCTTTCCCAGCCACCTGGAGTCCAGAACTCTGCTGCTCCTGCAAAGAGCAGCCCTTTTTCCTATAAATAATCATGGCCGTAGTCATTTGCCAGACACTGACTTTACTAGTCATGAAAAGCACACGATTCAGGCAGAGACAAAGTTTCTGCATCCAAAACAAACAACCTTAATCATTACACACCCTACGCTTTGCTGTTATTGATGTCTACGTGTATCATAACCTTAGTCAGATTTGAGGCTATTTCTAAAACAGTTTAGGACATCTGGAAGTCCCTCGAGGGGCCTGGTGTCTCACACCTTGGCAAGAGGAATCTCCAAGCACTTTGTCAGCAGCAAGGGGTTTAGCACGAAGCAGAGCACCAGAGCCGCCCCCACTAAATAGAAGGATTTTGAAAAAAAAGAGTAATCCTTTGCTGTTTGCATGATTAGTAGCACTTTCTCAGGAAATAGGAGGCTAAATTTCAGCTCCCTTAACCCAGCCCAAGACATCCAGACTTCTTCCTCCTGGCAGGAACGGAAAACCCTGCCTGCAGTCCTATAAAATCACATAGCCCTGGTGCAGATGTGGCAAAGAGCCACTGAGGCAGAAAGAAACCCAAGAGTAAATACATCCCCGTGACAGAATACTTCTGAAGTGGTCCTTGTATTCAGAAAGAGTTATTTCTTGAGACAATTTGTAAAAGGGAAAATATCTCCGCTTGCTGCTGAGGCCATCGCTGTTCAGAGACCTTGGTGTTTAGTCAACACCTAACACTGAGGATGCGTCCAAATTTCCCATCATTGATCCCTCTTCCAGTTGAAGCATGGTTCTAGAATCATGGAAAAGGACCAAAAAAAGCCTTTTTGCACAGAAAGTGCTGAGAAAAAGATAATATTTTTCCTACCTCTGGTTACACAATGTGTATAACTTTGAACCTGATGGACCAAGGCAAATGAGCCTTATCTTATTGTCATGGTTTCAGTTGGGATGGGGTTGACTTTCTTGCCAGCAGCTGATGCAGGGCTATGGTTTGGGTATGGGATGGGAGTGCTGTTGGTAAAACACTGGTGGGTTTGGTTGTTACTGGGCATTCAAGGCCATTCCTGCTCCTCACCCTGTCCCACCAGCAATGGGCTGGTGGGCACAAGGGGCTGGGAGGGGACAAGGTGGGACTGCTGACCCCGACCAACCACAGGGACATTCCATGCCATGGGACATCGTGCTCAGGGTATAAAGCTGGGGGAGAAGAAGGAAAGGGGGGGATATTGGGAATGAAGGCATTTGTCTTCCCAAGTCACCATCATGTGTGATGGAGCCTGACTTTCCTGAGGATGCTGAGCCCCTGCCTTCGATGAATTCCTTGTTTTGCTTTGCTTTTGCTCAACCTATTAAACTTTACCTCAACTTTGTCTCAACCCATGAGTTTTTCCTCATTTTCACTCTTCTGATTCTCCCCTCTATCCCACCAGGGAAGATCTGCACAAGTGGCTGCATGGTCCTCTCTGCTGGCTGGGGTCAAACCACAACATCGATATCTCCCCCATATTTCTTTAACAGGTGTTTCATACAGAGTTACTGAGTGGAAGTCCTTCGAGATACACATGTAATCACTTGATTTTAGATCACAGCAGGGTTTGCTTTCCCATATTGCCTTGAGATATTCTTGTGTGAAGTCAACTGTATAAAATAAAGATGATAAAGAGGTGGATGGATGTTCCGGAAGTCAGACAAACCCTGTCTTCAACACAACAATCATTCATGTACAAGGAGAGCATCCGTAGAGGCTGCTATATCCATATAGGCTCTGTGTTTTGCCTGATGTTCCTGAATAACATTTATTAGTGTGGCTGAATCCTCCGTAAGGTACGTGCAAACCCTTCAACTGCAGGTGTTTCTCAGGTTCTACCACCCTGGGAGACGCTGAGGACTCCCCCAGTTCAGTTCCTGATTGTTTACAATCTCCTGCTGTGCCCGCAATATGCTTGAATTGTACTTAAAACACATAAATCTGCCTTCAAAGGCAGCTTGGGAGGCAGAAGTGTGGCTAGGGAATTTTAAATGGAAGGGACAAGCGATGGCTACAAAGGGCTCAGTTTTTAGTAGTAGGTGTTGCAGTTTGTTCCAATTACGGCCCATGCTAGAGTGTGAAATGTTCATGCCAATCTAGTAAAAAGAAAAAGTACACGCAATGCTGAAATTAACACCTTTGTAATTACAGACAAGCGCCTTTACTGCTGCCCGGCAAGTGCGGCCGAGGCAGGTCGGGAGAGGCGCAAGCAGGACGAGCTCTGCAGTAGGAAACACCACCTTTTATTTTTTCAATCTGACTTGATAATTGGATCCTTTTTGGCAGCCAGATAAAATAATTTGTATTTCTCAGCAGAAGAATTTAGGTGTGCTACATCTATATTTGCCTAACTGAAAACCAGACAAAAAGGGTTGGGTTGGTTTTTTTTTTTTTGCAATTAAATGGCTTGCATTCCCCTTCTTTCCCTCATGTACCATTAACATCGCGAAACTATACATTTGGCATTCTTCAACATAATTTATATCTCTTTTTGCAAATCAGGCCAGTAACAGGCCATCGTGGAGGCAAACATGCCTCTCATTCGCACGGAGTGAGCTGTCTCAGGCCCATGGCAAGGCAAATGGCTGGATAGCCCCCAGTAATCCCAGCCCCTCGCTGCTCACACAACGTTCTCGGTGACTCATCCAGGAAAATATCACTGAGTGCATCTTTTAATTTTATTCATGTTTCCACTATAGCCCTGCAGAGGCTTCTTAGTGCTTGTAAGATTATTTTAGTTAGCTTCGCTTGCCAAGCAGATCTTTCCCCACTTTATTATATGGTCATTATTATTTCTACTATATAGGAAGTGTGTACTGCCACATATCGTATATCAAAACATTACTAATGCCATTAAGACAATGCCAAGACCAGTCACATGGTGCACATGAAAAGGCGGCTCAGTCCTTTGGAGAGCCCTGAGTTAGGGGTTGTGTCTGGATGCCAAAGCCAGAAGGAGACATCCTTGTCCAGGGCAGGAGGGGGAACCTCTCTCTCTTCTCTCCTGAAATAAAGGCTGAGAAGCTGAGATCCCACCTCAGGGCTGAAGACATTGTGAAAAAAGCAACCAAGTGCTTTTTTAGACTTTTTTTAGTGTTGAAATAGAGGCTTCCGTAGAAAAATATCATCTGACAAGATTTAAAAAACTTACTATGGAAAGTTTTTGACATAACTGGAACTTTCTGTTTGCATCAATGTTTTTGCATAAAGGGAAAAAAAATAGTATCATTCAATTATATCTCAAAGGAGAGAAATAAGACCACAGGCAACCTTAGTGTTGGGCATTTCCTAATGTCTTACACCTTGCCTTGGCACCCTCATCACCCGTTTGGCAATATATCTTCCTATAATATAATGAGAAACCTCTTTGCACCATGTCCTCTCTCCCTCTGGGTCTCCAAATCCAGCTATTCCCACCTGCTTGAGCAGGTAGCCGAGTGCACTCCAGCTCTGATTTTTACTGCTGATTAATTTTTTGGGGGGAGATGAAAGCAAAATACTAAAGCGATCAAAATGCTTTAGTTTTTATCCTTTCTTTTATCTAGTTTGTAATCATACCACCTATTAAACAAACGACGGGCGTGTAGGTTTTAGTATCGGCCATGGCTATTGGCAGCAGCCCGGTTGTAATTAACCTGGGGAGAATTAGTGCTTGGTCTTCCCTTACTGCAGCCCGGGTTGCTTTTCATTTGTATATCTTAGCAGAAAATATGGTGTATCTGGTCGCCATAGGAACACATTCCCCATCTGCTGTATTATCGCATTTTTTCCCCTTGGCTTCTGTAGATTGCGGCCCTCTCTACTGTGTTGTCAAGATACGTGGGGGCCAATTTCCTCCCCATCCAAGAGGAGTTATGACGGACACGAAAGCAGCCCTGCTTCTTAACTCTTGGAATTCCACGGCTTTCCACCTACACACAATTTTTTTCAACAGCCTACCTACCTGCAACCCAATTCCCCCTTTTTTTTTAGCCTTCCTAGCAACATTGCTTTTGAAGAAAGAGGGGGGGGAATTGCATCAAAAGGTTTTTAAGGGAAAAAGTAATGCAGTTTCTCCTTGCTGGTTTACGTCCCCAGTTCCTCTCTGCCTGAGCCACATGGCTCGTCAATGGGAGACTGTTTGCCAAGGAGGCCAGCCCCTACAAATCCATGGGAACTGGGGGGGGGCACCAGGCAAATCCCCACGAGGCACAAGGGGCCAAAGCAGATTAACGTTGAGCCGACTCGAAACGCAATGTTTGGGCTTGGTTCAAGAAAATAAGCCACTTTGATTTAGTGAGTCAAAACTAAACATAGACATTTCCAAATTGAATTATTTCGGAACATTTCATTCCAAGGAAAAATGGTGATATTTCAGCTTTTTTGTTCTTTTTCTAAAGGAAAATCATGTTGAATTACTGTTTTTTCCTGTGGGATATTTTCTGTTCCCAGAGAGGAAAAAATAGCTTATGCAAACCAACAAAATTATTCAAAGTCAATAATATCTGTGTATTGTATTCAGTGCTTTTGCTGCCAATTTTTCTTCAATTTAAAAAGTAACAAGAATTAGTGTGCATACAAAAGGAGATGAAAACATTTCCAGTTTTCTGAGTTACTCGAACATGAAAAAGACTTATGCCCCATGCAAAAGAGTCAATTGGATAATTTGAATCTAAGAATGAAGAAATAACAAAATTTTTATATAGAGCCACAGCATAACAACAGGACTAACCTCACTTTTTAAGACTTTTGTTTTTGGGTTAGACAAGTTCTGATCTGAAACTTCTAAGGGAATTTAAGGCAGTTTTAATAGTTCATTACGTTTAGGAATATGGAAATATGGCCTGAAGTTTCTGTGATTTAAAATCAGCCTCTGCTGTCAAAGGTAACTGTACTGTGTATTTTTTTTTGCATGAATTAGTCAGGCTTGATCATAAAACTATTTAGTTTTTGCTTCTACTAATCCTGATTGGACAGTCATCCTTTTCTGCCTCAAACCGCTTAACAGAAAGCCACAATTCATGACTAATGAATTCACATGTTCTTGACTAGTATTCACAAAATTCACTAGTTCATGACTAATATTCACAAAATATTATTGCAATTCTATTCCTTCATCAAAATAAGTTTCTTTCTCTGGTGTTCCCCTTTCCTGATAAATGAAGTTTGCAGCTCTTGATCTCCATGAGTTTTTTGCTCAAGGGTTCCTTGTCCCCTTCCCAACCTGCTCCAACCCTCAGACCACACAGCTGCTCCAGATCTGGCTTTCCCAACAAGTGTATATTGACTATATGTTGACTTTTACCTTCATGCCCTCATTCCTGTTCAGATGTTCTACCCTCATGACTGAGTCCAGAACCAGAAAGCAGCACTTGGTGGGCTTCTCACCAGGTTTTCATGACATCTAATCTCTGTGGTCCATCTTTTCCCTCTCCATTCTTTCTTACTACTGAGCACCATTTTGCCAGGTGCTAGGTGGGAGCAGGACCTTGTGAAAGAAGCGATGATCTCTTCCAGGTTGAGGTTCCTCAAGAGTTCCTTGTCCCCTTCCCAATGTGCTCTGGCTCCCTGCCCACATGGCTGCTCCAGACCCAGCTTTCCCACAAGCTGAATCCATCTTTTGCCTTCCCTCAGGGCTGGCTGCCTCTCAGGTTTGTACCTCAGGCTCCCCTTGAACACATGCCAGAGTCTCTCCTATTTATTCCACATCCAGGTGAGATAAAGAGTCACTTTCACCGGGAAAACACTTTTCAAAAGCTTTTCTCACTTTTTAATTGTTTTAATATTATTAATCAGATTAACTCCTGGCAGGCTTTTCTTCTGTCTCTATGGAAACGCAGAGCTGCATGGAAAACCGAATATTGAACACACATAGTAAAAAATCATTTAAAATGCTATTGAGGCCCATTTACTATTCTCGTACAGAGAAGTTATTCATTGGTAAATCCGTATAATTGAGAAAGCTAACACTTGCAAGACCACTCGAAAGACTTGGATAGCTATATTTTCCTAACTTTTAACAGGACTGAACAACTTTGGCACGTTATTCGAAAGTGCCTGTCACCTAGTTTGGATGAGGAGTGCTCTTCTGTAGCAAATTTATCCCCTCTCAACAGGGCTTCAGCTCACACCACGGTCTGGGAGTGCAGGGAACTGGATGCTGAAGCTGGAAATGGGAAGAGGGCACCAGCTTTCTGTGTCCCTGCTGCTACCAGGACATGCCGGCTGCTGATGAAGATCTTAGACAACATGTTGTGTCCTTTGTTCTCTTGCACACTTAAACTTCATTATAATCAAATAAAGTTCTAACACCACGTATAACCACTTCTTTTCCATTTTGAAACCTTGGTCAGAAACGAATACTTTCTTTTTTTGGCCCAGTTTTTTCCAGCACAGAACAAATGTGGCTGAGTACTTAAATTACTTGGTACAGAGCCCCAAAAGAAAGCTGTGTACCAGCTCTTTCAAGATCATGGATATTTAACTTAATTAACTTATTCATACACCATTTAATTCCAATCATAACATTAGGACTTTTTTGTATTTTGTGTGCCTGTTATAACATAATCATAACCCTTACTTGGGGTGGAGGCTGAGTAGAAAAATCAGAGCAGAAGGGATGTGGGGAGGCAAAATTGCTCGGTTGTCAAGTGTGTTGGATCATCTCACCTGTCCCAATTTTTGTGTTAAAAGGTTTATCCTAAAATCTACTGTTTGGTTTTAACCCTCTTTGAAGGCAATTAGGAGCTGAAGTCAACAGGATCTTCGTGCTCAGGCCCTTATTGTCAAGCTGTGGATTCCCGCCTGCCTATGGATATTGCAATTATCCCTGTTTCTATAATTACACCATGCAATCATCAGCTGTCCGGGACAAGATCCTTATTAGGTTAATAGCAGAACTTAAAGCGGTCAGGGTGCCCTTTTGGCATGTTTCACACACCCAGGGCTTCTGCAGAAAAACAAAATCACTACAAAAATATTATATGTGGATGGTAATTAAACAGCCATCCCAAAGCTTGACATGATCAGTTTATAGCTGGAGTCTACAGATTACTTTTAATCCTGCTGGAATCAAGCTTCTTTCTTTCTCTTTCTTTCTTTCTCTCTTCCTCTTTCTTTCTTTCCTTCCTTCTTTCTTTCCTTCTTTCTTTCTCTTTCTTTCTTTCTCTCTTCCTCTTTCTTTCTTTCCTTCCTTCTTTCTTTCCTTCCTTCTTTCTCTTTCTTTCTTTCTCTCTTCCTCTTTCTTTCTTTCCTTCCTTCTTTCTTTCCTTCTTTCTTTCTCTTTCTTTCTTTCTCTCTTCCTCTCCTGTGTTTTATTGCTACTGATAGCAATAGTAATGCTGTCGGTCATAATTTGGAATAAGTTATTAAACTTATACTGCAAATGCAACCTCAGTGCAGAAATCTCCCAAATAACATGAATAGAAGCAGCTCATCCAGCCACAGGTTCTCAAACACTTTTGCCTTTAACATTTTAAATAATTAAATTAAGCAAACATTAGATTCACTATGGTTGGTGAGGCTGGTGGAGAAAAATGGTGCTTTACACAATGTGAAAACTGAGGGTTTTTTTCCACAAAATGTCCACAGTTTTTACATCATGTATCTGAGACACAAAATTCAGGATTTTTCCTTTTTCTAAGCTTAAAATCTTAAGTTTTCAGATTGCTTTTATAAAAAAGAGCAATCAGAAATATGAGGGGCCAGTGAGAGGGAGTAGGTTTTGATAACTTGTAGTGAATCACATTATTTTCTTATTTTTCACTTCTAACAATAGATGTGTCAAAAATTGTCAAATGAAGATTTTCCTGGTGTTTACACTGTATTTTTCTACCAATGCTATAAATACAAAATCAAAAGGGTAAATATTTGCCTTCCAATAAAGGCAGTTATTCAGTCTAAATAATTTAATCAAAGGAAAACAGCACTATTATCTCTATTGTTTTCTTTTCTGCTTCTTTTTCTGCAGGTTTATTTTTGTTGTTTCATGCTGTTTCTCATCTTCCTTATTCTACCAGCTATAGATTGGCAAAGTCAAATGCAAAATCAATGCCTTTCCATTTATTATTATATATTAATTATAAATTTATATTTTGCAATAATTTATTGTATGTCCATTTGCTATGGCCAGAAGTAAGAAATAATCAAGCAAATGAACAAACGAAAGAGGGGTAAAGAATGATGTTTGAACAATCTATAGCCTTAAGAAGGCGCTGAGAAATATACATACAATCCCCTTTTATGTTAAAGGCTGTTTGGGAATTTGTTGTCAGAATAATTGGATGGAAAAAAGGACTTCTGCAAAATGGAACTTTTTCCAAAGGAAATCTAGAGTGCCATTAGAAACATTCCTGCTTGCAAAATCAAAATTCAATATACCTTTTTGGGTAGATTTCATTTGAAGTAAAATATTTTGGTTTGCTGGAAAAAAATCCCTATTTCTTTTTTTAAAGTCCGTTCTTCATTAAATTTCACTTACCCCAAGTCTATAGCACCTCACAGGACTTGTAGAAATGGAAGCATCGGTTTTCCTCAGTCTCCTCTGTGAAAGAGATAGAAAATAGATCAGAAAAAACTATTCTTGTGCTCACAGCATTCAAATCTCTTCCCAAAGGCTCCATAAACTGTGATATTTCTCCTTGTTCAGGAAGCGCACATTTACGGTGCCAAACCTGCCTTGTATTGGTCTTAAAAACCCCAGACTGGTTGCTGCTTTTGCAAAAGATAGTTGTTTGGTGGGTGTTTGGACACATGGCTGGATTCTGGCACGGCGGGTTTCTCTCTTTTCTTACCATTTACCATATATGATCCACATATTTTGGGATATAACACCAATTTTTGGGTAGCAGGCAATGTGCACTCCACTGCTGAAAGCTGAACGCTTTTTCAAAACATACAAAATTTTCTCTATTTCTATGGGTTGATGATGCCAGAATTTTAAAACCTGTTGCTGTGGAACAAAATTCAGGAATGCTGAGGAGTCCAAATACAATGAGGAAACTCACATATTCAAATATACCAGTAGTGAAATGAAATCAACTCTTTTCGATTATTTTAGGTTCCAGTTCTATTCCAAAGGACACTATCTTAATTACACTAATCAATTCCAATGACGCATGAGCTATACAGAATAATTGCTTCTGCCACTGTTGGAAATAATTTGTTGTTACAGACAACAAGAACTAGCAACTGCAGTTTTCAAATGAGATTTCCAGATAACTGGAAATTAGCAGGTCAAGGAATGCCTTTCCTCTTACAAAACTGCCAAACTTCCAGGAAGTCTCAAATAACTGGAAAGGAACTCGAAACACTGGTCTGACAACTGGTCTAAAAATTGGCATCATCACTGCAATGCTCACGGTCTTTCAAGTCCTTCTGAGAAAAAAGGCTAACATTGGGAATATGCCCATAATTTCTGTGTCTTTTCCCAGTTTCTAACAGAAGAACTGTCTCAGCTGTTTGACTTGGCGTTGATATTTATGAGAAAATGGGTTAATATTGCCATTTCTGGGGTTTAAGATACCAAAGTTGTAGGCAATTTGGGTGAAATACAAGTGCAAAAGTGATTTGATGGTTTACATTCAAACTCTTTCACTTGTTCCAAAATAGTTTTCTCAAGCGCACATCTTCAACTTAGGAAAGAAAAATCAGAAGAAAGTCTGTGATTTTTTGAGGCTGCTTAATACAAACATAGTAAATTAAGTTTTGTACCATTGAGATGCTTTTCATGAAAGATTACCTCAATCATTATCTTTGAATTTAATTTCAAATGTCTCCACTTTACTAAATTTGACTCTTAATGACATATTTTAATTAGGACTAAAGAATCAAACTCTCTTCCGCTCTGAACAAATCAAGCTGCACAATGAAATACGTACAGAGTTATCCAACGCCCAGATCTAAAAAATCTGTCAGAATATGATGTAGCTGACCATTGTGTCATAATGTCTCATTTTCCAGCAACTATAAAAATATGCATCGATGAGTTATTGAAGTTCACTGTCTGGTCAGCAACAGGATTATTATGAAATTCATTATTAATAATACATTGTAAATATTATGACTACGGGAAAGGATAGACATATTGCACTGTCAGACTTCTGGGAGAAGATCTACGCTCTTCCTGAAGACATTTTCTGCCCCGAAACCAGAAGTTACTCAATCTGGTCTGTTCATTCTGGTGTCACAAGTGAGTGAAGATTTCACTCCCTAGGGTGGGAAGTGAGTAAAAAAATCCCCAAACCAAATCACTGCTGAAATTAATGAATATGACAGAGGATAAATTTTGGGCTTCTTAGGACAAATATTAAGCTGCACTAACCTAGTGCGAATCTTCATTATTTATCTAGAACCACCCGGTTCAGTGGATGATTTTAAGGTGACTTGTAAAAAAAGACTTGTAAGCTGTACACTGGGTGTAGTGATGAGCCTTGGATTTTTAAGGAGATAAAAAGAGGGTACTACCAAGGTCCTCAAAATTATCTAAAAAGGAAACTCAGGAAGAGTATCTGTCTGATGTAGATACTTCATCCCTCGCTCCTGTAAGGGAAGACTGATGTTACCTGCTACTCATAAACCTGCAGAAATAGTTTCAACCCACTTAGAAATAGTTAAATTTGCATGGCTGCAATTTTAAAAAAAGCAGTGCTCCTCGGATCAAGCATTTTGGCACAGAGAAGCTGTTTTGATAGGTAGGAGCTGTGACGTGAGCCAGGAAGGTCATTAAAGCATTTCTTGGTGTTCAGTTTTGCATGGAATAATTCAGGGCATCAGAGCAGGCTGAGGGACACTGCTCCTCAGGGTTCCGCTGTGGCTGCTGGAGGGACCACATGTGGTGGTTTTTTTCCCCCAAAATATGTTTGAAAAAACATTTGAGTAATTGCACTGTTACTCCAGTAAAAGCATTTCTTCTGGTTGTTGGAGTTTAAAATGCAGTTCAGTGTTTAAAATAAGTATTCTTTTTGGGTACTATACATCAACTGGAAAGACTTTTGAATTTTGTAAAGGTTTTTCTTTCCTTTTGGGAAGGTTTGTGAATTTCTGGCAGGGCTCAGCCACAAACCTGGACTTAGCGGAGCGAGGTCTTTTCCTGGGGCTGGCTTGCGAAGGTTAGAGAGTTATGTTCACACCCGAGGAACAACATCGCTCAACACACGTAGAAAAGAAACAGACCCTCCAGCTCCAGCCCGGTCCCATGACCCCGGAGCACGGAGCTTAACCTTCCCAAAGGCATCCAACGCCGTTGGGTCGCTGGAGAAAGGGCTGGGGGTGGGGGGAGATGTCTTGCTCCCTGGAAAATGCCACCACGACCAAAGCAGTCCTTTGCCAGACAATATCCTGATGGGAGCGTTTGCCTCCCTGCTCCATACCTGGGTGATTTGGTGCCAAAGAGCAAGAAATAACACTCCCTCTAATGGGGAAACCGTTATCATCTATCAAGCGCTGCTTGTTCAGTCATTTTTGATAGAGGGTTGTAATGCCATACTTCAGAGGTTTAAATTGGGATGGAGCGTGTTCAAGAGGCATACTCTGTATTTTCAAAAAAAAAAAATCATTTCAAGCATTAGTTAGAAATCACAAAGCCATTTAAAGTAGGAACTGTAAGCACTTTAAATTGCGATGCAAAACGTATTTTTTGTGTGCAAGACGGGACTGTAACACGTACCTGAGGTACAGTGGAAAGGGCTGCTAGATATGATTGTCCTTGTTCCCACTGGGGACCTGGGTTGGAATTCCCACTGGGGGATACCTTTATGGATCTCATTTTAGTATATTGTAGCCCTGCCATTATAAAGCCATCAAATGCAATTTGCCACAGCGTGATACTCAAACGGTGGCCTGAAATTAACAGACTGAATTACCCTCTACAGGCAGCCAAGGTTATTTATAAATTGGAATTCAGATAAGTAAGTGAAGTGCCTTACTAAGCTCTGTACTTTTATATTCCCAACCTTCGTCTTCGTGCTTTGAAATACTTTTTTGCAGGTGTCCTTTAGTTGAACTTCCAGAATATTTAGCTGCTTAAAATGGGAGCAAAACTGCAATCAGGGTGCTGCATTAGGTACTCAGGAGAGATAGCGCTGTTACATTTGTAAACTATCTTGTAAAAAGTTTTAATTAAAAGAGCTACATCTTGGCATCTGTGAGGTCTAGTGCAATTAGCTGCTTTAAACTCCATTTTCTCCTCCCGCTGCCAATTAAGCCAAACTTGTGTGCGAGAGCAACGGTTGCCTCAGTGACAAAATCAGAACACGCTAAATAATGTGATTAAACTTGTTAAAAGCCAAAATAAACACTTATAATTATCTCGAGAAAACCCGCCTAGCCCAAGCGAGAGCTCTATAAAGGGGAAACTCTGCATCCATAATTCCAGACTTTCCTGCACAATAGATCATAGTTAAGGATCTGTTAACAGACCTCTGACCGCTGAACCGGGCAGCTTGTGGTTTTCTCCCCAACCCACTGGCGTAATGTGGATTTATGCAAGAGGTGCAAATTGGAAGTCGTCTGCTGCTGGAGCCATGGGCAGAACAGGAATCCTACTGTAGGGTTTAGCAGCGTGAAGTACATTGCTTTGAAATTACCCAGCGGGGTTCCTGCTTGTTGCCCCGCTTGCCTTTAAGACCAAGGTCTTGGACTGTCTGGCCGTGATTAAAATCAAAGTGTAGGGCCTCTTTGCTGGGTGCCAGTAAACGAAGGTGAAAAACAGAAACAATCTGGGTTCTTAATTATTTTAAAATGCAACATAGGCAAAAAACTAAGATGAAAGCATTTCTTACTAATCTATCCTAATTATTTCACATAAAATGATTTCCTAAAGAGGCCTATATCTTGGGATCACCTCTTGCTATGAGCATGCAAGAGCTTTTTTCCCATATAGTATCTTTTACATAAACCCATGCATGTATACAGAAAAGAAGGACTGACAAGCAGTTTAAACGCTAGGCTTATTTAAATCCAGGCTCAGGTGTACATCAAAACTTGAAATAAACTGAGATACCACACTGAATTTACTGAAAATTAAATGACCGTTAGTTTCTACAGCGGTCCATTAGTGAAAAAGTCCACATTTGGAAATGATCCATTTTATTGCCCTGCTGTGGAGATACGGGTACCAGCAAGTGGGATCGGAGAGAACAAAGGGTCGTTGCATCAGAAAACAAAGATATGACAGAGGGCTAGGAGTCCCCAAGGTAAATCCAAGGCATTTACTCAGAGACTCATTCAGTTTTGAGTCACGATGGTCAGTTTTTCAAGTAAAATCAAGTAAAATTTCAAGCAAAATAATGGTGTATGGCAGAAAGTCAACGCTGAGAGTGCGTACCATGAGAGCTATCTACACCACTATCAGTTTTACCACAACATGGGGCTTTTTCTTGACTTTTCAGCATATTCCGAAGTACTTGCTGTCAGGATATTTGTCCAAATCTGTGCTTGAAGGGTTTATTGATAGACAGAGCTCTTGAGCAAGATGAATATGCTCAGTCGATAGCTGGAGATAGCCAAGGGCAACCATTACAGTCGGCTGAAATCATTCTACATCTTTGGAAGCTGTAAAAATTCCCAATAATTAAAAAAAAAAAAAAAAGGCATTAGAACAATAGGGAGACAAAATCACTACTAGTGTCAGTGAAGCAGGTTTTCTACAAAAGACTCTTTCCGATATTGACTGAACTTGATGTATCAGGCTCAAAATGTTGGTTTCACAAGTGTATCCATTTCAGAAAGAAAGACTTTTTTGTTTGTTTTTTTGTTTGTTTGTGATCTGGTAGTTGGACACGCAGAACTTTGCAATCAAATGGTGAGTGGAAGTCTTGGCATTCCTTCCTTCTTCACGTGTCATGTCTAGCTACGTGTGACCTGACTTCAGAAGTAATGCATTCTCACTGAAATTAATGTATCTTCAACGACAGAACCAATTTTAGCTGCAAAAACTCTTACTAATGCAGGCAAAAAGACCAAAACCATAGAAAACTGGTCTGTTTGAGACAAAAATTTTCTCCTAAATCATCAATGGTTGATGGTTTCAATTCCAGGTTTGAGTATCTTATCCAAAACGTTAAAAATACTAATTTATACTAATTGTGGGTGTTCGCAAATACCTGGAAAAAATAATGTGGATGAACAGATATTTCTTAGGGCAAAGAAAAAGGATAATATCAAAGGGTACATATTATGAATATAAAAGTAGACAAAAGTTAGATTGGTTGATCGGCAGAGGAGACAAAACCTGGCAATTGATCTCAGCTCCAATTTAAATAATTAAACAGTGAAAACACATGGAAAAAAATAAGGAGAGAAATAGTGAATTTGGCTGTAGCGGTACTAGTGTATTACAATAACAATGACAGGGCCTCTGAGTCCTCTTCTTTCATCACAGTTTTGTCATTTATCCTCAAGCAATTCACTGAATCTCTCCTCAGCCATCAAACCAGATAAAATGCTTATCCTAATGTGATATGAAGATTGTTAATACTTGTTTTAAGTTGAAATGGGAAAAAAACCACAAAACCAACCAAAGCAAAAAAAGAAATTAAAACCCAAAGAAATTATTCCTGAGCTGTGTGGAATATGCAGTATTGGATGAATAAAAATAAATGATGCCAATGCATTTTAATGCTCTTTAGGAGAATTTCAAAATTAGTGAAAGAATGGGATACAGTAGCGTAACATACATTGCCTTAGTTTAAGTACTTAGTAAAGTCTCATGACCCATAACTTGAAAACATAATTCAACCTTTTATGTAAATGGGGCCACAGATATTAGAAAAGAGGATAATGACAAAGCATCTCACTGCTCAAGCCAGTGGAAAGATCAGTGTAAGAGCTGCTTTTAATTAACATCTTAGTGGTTTGGAGAACGGAATAAAGATCATATTAAATAGATATGCTGAGGATGTTGCATTGAAAGATCTTGCCAAAAGTAAAGCCAGAAAAAATACAAAGGAACTGGAGAGGTTAATAAAACATGGCAAGGGAAGTAAACCCCCAGCCTGGGGGGAAATAAAAGTGAGCTAAACATTTGGTAAAAATGATAAAAAATATATGGGAGAGAAAGCATTGGTAGGGAGGGATTCCTTTGGTTGATGCCAGAACCAAGTTTGTGGTTTTAGCAAATCAGACCTCGAAGGAGTTGTTCTGCTTAGGCTGTCTCTGCCCTGGCAAAGGAAAGGAAAGGGAGTCTCTCTCTGACCAGTCCCCCACCATTAAAAACTGAGAGAATATTTGCGATAAACTTCAACGAATAAAAGATGAAACTGTACATGATGTTGCCAGCCCCAGTTATCGAAGACTTGTGATTCAGCCTCTTTCCTCATCTCCCTAATTGCAAATTTTAGAAAGCAAAACATTTTAAAAGTAGGAAGAGCTATTTCCCTTCAGCTTTTGGAAACTTTAAGAATTGCATTTTTAGATTTTCAGCAGGAGAAAGTGTTAGGGGAAAAATTTAGTTTATATAAATTAAAACCAAGAAAAAAAATTTAGACATACTTGTTGGTGATTAAAACACAAAGACTGTTCTGCCTGCTACTTAATGACATGAACTTTAAAGGAGAAGAGGATACATAAGCATGGAGGCAAAGGTTAAATTTAAATTCAAGTTATGTTGAGCTTAATAGAGCTGGTGTTGCATGTAGTATTCTAATTCTTTATATAAGTAAACAAAGAAAAATAAATAAATTGTTTTATGGCTTAGTATTTAGAGTACATAAAATAATCTAGGAAAAGTTTTAGTGATTTTAACAGTATGATAGCAGAAGTGTCTGCACCAAAATGCTTTTCTTTTGAAGAAAACGTGGCTGCATTTAGTGACACAGTAAAAGACAAAAGCACCTAAAAATTATGTACTTTGAAGAGTGTTGAAGCAGAAGTCAGAAACTTGTTTGAGGTAGCGAACCATCTAAAAGTCTTGCATGGGGAAGTAAAAGAAAATGACATCAACACAGAGGTTGACTCTATGTGCAGCTTCCCAAAGGGGAGTCAGCAGGGGAAGGCTGAGGTCAGACACAATTTAAGCCCTGGGCAGGGACACCTCCCACCAGCCCAGGTTGCTCCAAGCCCCCTCCAACCTGGCCTTGAACCCTTCCAGGGATGGGGCAGCCACAGCTTCTCTGGGCAACCTGGGCCAGGCTCTCACCACCCTCAACAGCAAAGAATTTCTTCCTGAGATCTCATCTCAATCTCCCCTCTTTCCATTTAAAACCGTTCCCGCTCGTCTTATGGCTCCCCTCCCTGATCAAGAGTCCCTCACCAGCTTTTCTGGAGCCCCTTGAGGGACTGGAAGGGGCTCTAAGGTCTCCCTGGGGCCTTCTCTTCTCCAGGCTGAACCCCTCCAACACTCTCAACCTGCCTTCCTAAGAGAGATGCTCCACCCCTGTAAGAGCATCTCTCCTTTTTTTTTTTTTCTTCTATAATTTTTGACACTTTTGCGAGACTCACTAGAAAAGCAAAAATTCTTCCCTTAACACTTCCTACCACCATTTTTTAAATCGGATTAATTCATGCTTAAATGATGCAGAAACCCACCCTTTTGATACGGTATATGTTTAGTTTCAAAATCTTCATGTGCAATTATTGGCCCACAGTATCTTCAAAGTAAAACCAGAGACTTAAATGTAAAACCACATCTAGACAGGCCAAACATTGCTGAGCAACTGGCTGAAAGAATAAATGTTAATAATAAAAACTCCTTCCAGTGAATCAAAAGAAAAAAGAGAAGTCGGGAATGTTGGATGATCTTGATATAAAAGGACCTGTCAAGGAAAATCCAGATCACTGCAAGCAGCGACGTGAATTCCTTGCACTGGTATTCATTACCGAAGAGACCCTACGCTCAGATCGTGCTTTGCTGGAGAAGAGGCTGAGGAACTACTTCCACCTGAAACACGAGTAGAAGAGATTTGCTCCGTAGTGATAAATTAAGGGGGAAAATTTTTCTTTCAGGGCCTAAATGGTATTTCCAGGAGTGCCAGAGGTACTCAGCTGGGAAAATCCTGTGCTGGCAATCGGGATGTGTTAACTACGGCTTACGTTGGCTTTGATTTTAAGGGAATATGACACAGATCTTTGATATCCCATCAGCTACTAATCCAGAACTTTATTTCTAGGCTCTCTTTACCTAAGCCTGGATAAACTGATGGGAAGCACATTAGAATATGGTACATGGACATGATGTTTTGGAGAAGAGTCCGTACGTTTCGCAGATGTGGGCACGGCCTGCAAACCCCACAAAGGTTCTTTGGAAAGCAGATTTACTGTGTGAAAAAGGGTAAATCCAGGCGGTGTGGTGGAGCTGGACTTTGCCACATGTTCCTACAGGAGCTGGGCCCTTGTGGAGTCAGCGGGAAGGGCTTGTCACGTAGTGACAACTGAGTGAGAACTGCTGGAATGACAGGGAACAAAGGGGAGGAATAAGTGGGCAGTTTTTCCTGGGAGGGGGGTTCAGAATGTTCTCTCTCAGGAATGTGTGTGGGTCCCAGCACGGGTAAAAATGGGTGGGAAGGTGGCCACGTGCAGGTGTGAGGCTTTGCAGGTGATATGGAGTTATTTTCAAAGAAGAGTGGACATCGTAGGACTAACAGGAATAGGACTTGTATCTGCTACAGCTTAAGTGAATACACACACGTCATTTCCATGACAGGGTTCAGTTTTTTATGATGCAACAATTTGGTCATAGCTTTGAAACCTATATTTTCAAGAGCTCTGTGAAAATCCTCCAGAATTACTGGAGGATGATAATTATTTCATTAGTGCTCCCGAACTCTTAGCATACAGCAGTATAAAACCACTTGTCTGGAGCGGTTTAAACAGGAGTCACAGCATATTTTTGTTTTGCTTAAAAAAGAATGAGAGTTTTATTCTGTCACAGGCTGTATTCAATGCAGAGGCTACAGTAGGATAAGGAGGAAAAAAAAATGATTCTAACAAAAATGTTTAAGTAGATCCTTTCATAAAACAAGGAAGAAGTAAGGAATAAAGTGTGCTGAAAGGCATCTTATTTCCTTGAAAATGGGGCTATGTGGACACAGGAAAAATTGAGTTAAATATTTAACTACGAGCGCTTGAGTTTTCTGAAATATTTCCCTCATGGATGAAACCTCTATTTTCAAGGAATATTTGATTAAAAACATGTTTTCTAACAAAACTGAAATGGTGTAGTCACTCATAAAAAATATTTCTTTTTATATGCATCTATTTACTTCTCCAGAGAAGCACATAAGATGGGCTAATGATTAGTGTTCTTAAGGAGACAGTTAACTAAATAATTACAATGGAAAATTGCAGTAATTTATGAATAATGTGTTAAGAGAAGAAAATATTCACTAACTTTTATTGAGACCAAATGCACGCAATGATATATTAAGTCTTATCCTGGAGACAAGAGGCCAATAGAAATCTGCACATGAATAAAGAAAAGAATTTAATCTGAAAAGAAAAAAAAATAAAAACAACGCAAAAAATGTCCATCTGCCAAAGCTTTTCCACTGCCTACCTCAGCCTCAGGGCTGGGACTGGACACCTCCCTGAGACCTGTTTCCAGTCCCTTTCTCACACCCCCCTCCCCTCTGGGTGCCATCCCCAGTGGAAGGGGGACACCACCACCACAGTCATTCCTATGAGCTTTCACTTCTAGCACCCGAGTGGCGATATTTAGGACTTTTACAAAGCATGACAAAGAAGACAATCTCCTGTCTGCAGCCAAAGTTGGGCACATGACTTTTCTTTCACATTTTGCATTCAAGCACAAGATCATATGCTACATTTGAGGAAAAAGTTCTTCACCCAAAGGGTTGTCAAGCCTGGGAAGATGCTGCCCAGGGCAGTGGTGGAGTCACCATCCCTGGAGGGATTTAAAAGCCGGGCAGACGTGGTGCTGAGGGACATGGGTCATTGATGGGTTTGGCAGTGCTGGGTTGATGGTTGGACTCAATGGTCTGAAAGGTCCCTTCCAAACAAAAGGATTCTATGATTTTATGAATCACATGGTGCTAAAAATTCATTACACAATATTGTGACTGCTGGCTTTCAGGTGGCTTCTCACGGGGATCAGATTCACTGGTTTTGTTGTTCCTACACCAGTTTGAACTGGATATAATTTATTTCTTATATTAGAAACTAACCCTGCCCCTTGTCAAAACTTATTAGTGATGTCGATGTGTGGTGGATGAACCCATGGGCTTTTATGCAGGTGTGCAGGTTCCTGCTGTCCTGGGTGTCATGTCTGGGCAACCTGGTGTGCAAGATGGGCCTGCCCTGCTTACACACCCACTGGGCTACTGCTAACTTTCCAGCCTTTTTTTTGGCTTATATCAGTCTAACACTGTCTTTGCAAAACACTTTAAAAGCCAGAAAAATGGGGAAAAAATATTATTTGTAGAGAGCAACATGCTCATTTCTGGCCGGATTTGCGCAAGCCCATGTGAATTGCTATGTTATGTCTACGGAGACCATAGAAATAAGATAAAAATACGCTCCAGCTGCCTGATAAATCCAGGGCCAATGTCTCTCCTTCAGTTCAGACACAAATGGCTTCCACCGAGGTTAATGGGACCGGGGCGCTTACTCTGTAGGGTCCCTAATTGTTTCTTGGCTGTTTCTAGCACTTGATACTGATACACATACAGCCAGTGTTCAAATAGATGTGTTGTATCAGCCTGATCAGCCAGATGATAAACAACACCCTGCTGTTGGCTCTGACAGGAGAAGGCGATTTCAGTGTGCAACTGAGGAAAGTAATTGTCAGAAATGCAATAATGGCACGTAGCTCCTCCATGAGTTACTGAAGTTCAAGAGCAAGCATCGTCTGTTTTTATGGGCCACCAGCCAGCAGTCAGGTAGCAAGACCCAAAACCTAAGTTCTAAGTGGCTTTAGACTGTAAGATGAGGCTGAATTATTTGTTCTGCTGTCTTCACGGATCTTTTTTGACAGCTTTTGCTTTTTTTCATTCTGAAATTAACAATTCAACTCTTAGTGTTGACATGCAGCTAGTTAAAACTAATGCACAGCTGATCAGCAAGAGAGCACCGTTGCTTAATTGGGTGACGTCTGTAAAAGCACCAGGACCATTGGAAGAAAACATCAGATAAGGCCACTGCTACAATAAACGGGGAACTTTCTGGACTAAATGTAGTGCAATCAATCAATAAAAAAAAAAATCAAAAGAAGAGGATCCAATGAAATACTGCAAGGGGCTGATAATCAATATAAATTAATTCGGAGGTCAGGGTAAGTCTTTGACAGACATGAGCTGTCTTCAATTCATAATTAAGCATGTAAAGACTTTGGTAATTCTCTCTGAGGTCTTATTTTGCCTTTGCAATGAAAAAGATAAATGCAGATCGCTCAATTTTTCTTATAACAAAAGAGAAAATTTTCAGGAAAATATAACTGCGATATCCATGAAAGAAAATAAACATTATTTATTCATCACAATCATTTTGTCAGCTGCAGAATTCCCCAATGCCCAGGTATTTAATGGGTTCCTTCACTTATCCATCTTATAGGTAGATTTATCACTTTTTTTTTTTCTTTTAGCTTTTTAACAGTGTTTTCAGAGCTTTCCTTGAAAGGCAGATGCAGAATACCTATGTCAAGCTCTTGCAATATTCCTACAGCAGATCAGCCAAGTCGAATTCTCCCTGTGGAAATACTAATTTTTGGCCAGATTTATTTGGAATTATGATCAAACTGGAGTTTTATATTGTTTTTTTTTTTACCCCTGGTTCCAGGCTATGACCTCATTAGGGTATATCATGTGAAATCAGAAATATCTGAGTGTTGAGCAATAGCTCTGGCATCCAAACCTATGGAAATCATCTGTTAGTCTTCTGATATCCTCATGCAGATTGCTCAGACCCTCTCACAGATGTCATTCCTTACGTCAGGGCACACACATCAGTTTATATTTTGACTGTATGTTGAAGTCCAGATTTCTCAGATCTCTCGTTACATCCTGTTTCAGCAAATGGAAATGGTCTGTCGGCCCCATGGTCTCAGTTCCTTCCCCTTCCTCCCTCACCACCAAGTGGGAGATGCTGAGGTGGCATTGGGTCTCCAGCCCCCGACTGCTCTGGAGCTGCTGGGGGACACCGAGCCCTTGGACCCATCACCATCCACAGAGGAAGAGGGCAGAGAAGAGGGGCTGAGTTCATTAGATCCCACACAGTTTGGTGATGAGTGTTTTTAGGTCGGTTTTGCTGTCCTGGCTGCTACCAATGGCCTGGGCAATGACCACCCCCATTGGCCATGGAACCACTGCTGAAGGCTTCCAACATGGCATTGGTCGTTCTGACCTAGTGCCAGAGGAGGACCCATTTCTAAAACAAAGGAGTTTTGTTTAATGCTTTACAAGTGCCGGGAGCATTGTTTTTTGTAAAATTTTTGTAGATTCTGGTGTGCAAACTCTTCTTTAGGGGAACAGAGCCTCTGGCCTGGTGCCCTGCTCCACATCTGGAGCACTGGCTACAGTTCTGGGCTCCCCAGTTCAAGAAGGACAAGGAACTACTGGAGAGGGTACAGCAGAGGCTATGAAGATAACAAAGGACTGGAGCATCTTTCTGCTGAAGAAAGGCTGAGGGACCTGGGGCTGTTCAGCTGGAGAAGAGCAGACTAAAAGGGCATCTCTTCAACGCTGAGCAATATCTAAAGGGCATGTGGCAAGAGGATGGAGCCAGACTCTTCCCAGTAGTGCCTGGTGACAGGAGAAGGGGCAATGGGCACAAACTGGAACATGGGAAATTCCATCTCAACATGAGGAGGAACATCTTTACTTAGAGGGTGGCAGAGCCCTGGAACAGGCTGCCCAGAGAAGGTGTGGAATCTCCTCCACTGGAGATAGTCTAACCCACTTGAATGCGTTCCTGTCCAACCTGCTCTGGCAGGGGGCTGGACTAGATGATCTCCAGAGGTCCCTTCCAGCCCCTGTGATTCTGTGATTCTGTGAATTCTGCACGATTATTCCAATGAGTTGGGGACATAAACCTATAGGAAATGAACCATTTCCTCCAGAACTTCTTCTCAGAAAGATGTATTCACTCCCTGGTACTCCACAAACACAGCCAAGCTACCACACCAGCCTATGGTGTCCTCACAACATGACATGGAAGGGCACCAATAAAAATCATGTGATGACAAACTCTGCATGATGAATGCAGTCTAGTCTGGAAAGAAAACTCCCAGGTCCAGTCCTACAGTGCTCGGGCAAACAAAATTCCTACTGATGTTACAAGGGAAAAAACTTCTTCTGTCCTAAATAGGCATGGACATTTGAATTAAATGGAATTTGTTTATATCAGCAAAAACATGTCACTGAACATGCAGATTACGTGCCCTACAGAGCAGGATATACCTAACAGAAATTTAAGTAAGATAAATGAAGTATTTTAGCAGAGATACTTTTTTTTTTTTTGTGATATAAAGATAGTTCTGACTTCTTGTGGAAAAAAAGAAAAAAAGATCAGAAGATCAATGGAAAATGTAATCTTTCTAAAGAGGAGATGTTTGTTAAGCTTAACCTGGGTATCTGATGTTTGGCTTATAGAGTACAAAATTGTGTAAATGACTTCCAGATGCTGACCTGTTTGAAAATGGTGGGAAAAGATAATCCTGTGTTTTAATCAGCACCTGTAACAGGTGAGAGATCTCCAAAATTGGTTTCAAGAAATGTAAATGTATCATTTTACTTTATATTTATGTGGAGGGGAGGTGTAATAAAGTTTAAATTTTTCATGAGTAATTTTTCTGAGATATATTTCAGTAAGGATTTGTACATTCTAGAGCAATATTTTGTCTTGTTTTTGTGGTCAAAAAAATGGAGTCAACCGCCCCCCCCCGCCAAGTCCAACCCTTCAGAGCTGTGGTTTTCAATATGCAGAGATGAAGCATGAAAACATTAATTAATCTGAAAATATTCTGTCATTCCTTTTTTTTTCCCTTTTCAAATAACTCCTTGCAGTGACCCAAACCTGCACGGTCTGAGAGCACAGGTCTCAGTGTTTTGCATTTGTCTACAATGGAGCTTTTTTGGAAGAACTTCACCAATTCTCATGTTGCTTCTGATCAATGTCCTGACAACGCAATGGGCTGATTTCTTCAGAGATCAGGAACCAGATGTGAGAATTATATGCATGATATAACAAACCAACCCAGAACAACCCTGTTTATCATAATCGAAGAATAAAAATTATCATTTGAAGGTCGTATCTGTTCCAAGGCAGTTTTTAGGGGCCAAGAACGCCGAGGCGCTAAGGATGCCAGGGGGAGAAAAAGGGTTCTTTGCTTGTGAAGGAGCTTATTTCTCATTTTTCATTTCTGTTTGTAATCGCTGTCATCTTTGTTTCTTACGCTTTGGATAAAAAAGGTGACTTTTATATTTATTAGAACTGGGTTTCAATAAACATTATGCAATATGGTAGACCAGGGAATGATTTATTGATAATTTGTCACTTGTATTTATGGAAGTGTAGACCCTGGAGCCCTAGAGCTGGTAAATCATATTATGCAGCTACAAATGTGTTTTTTTGGTGTTTTTTTTTTTTAATTCTTTGCTGCCAAAAGTGCACCATGTAAACGGATTGCCTCACCAAACCCCTGGGGCCTGATAATGATGCACTTGCTAATACAAAGGGAGGAGGGGCGAGGGAGAAGACAACTAATTATAAGTTTATTTTTTGTTTCGATATGTTTGCCATCTAATCTGCAGTTCCATAAACAATAGATTGATGAAATATAATTAGGGGGAAGATTACAGTTTAATGAGGCAAAAAGATTGGGAAAGAATGTAAATGGAGCGGGAGGCTGCGTGGAGTTTTTTTAGCTGTTTATTATCGTACAGCTGGAAGGCGCTTTCTCACAGTTCCCAGATGGAAGCAGCTGTTAGCTCTTCATATTTGGGAAAAAAAAAAAAAAAAAAGGGAAAAAAGAGGCTCATAGTTCATTTTTCATCCACTTGTTCCAGCCGAGTTGGGTTGGAGGGAGCCTGGAGGAGGCTGTCAGGATGGGCACCCGTCTTCACGTGCCACTTTGCCATTCCTTTATCTGGCCCGGCCACCTCTCGAGCGACAAGCTGTTCCACTCTTGGTAACGCCTTTATCTTCCCCCCCCACCCCCCCTTCCCCGTGATAAAGCCAGCGAAAATCTCCTATTTGTGCTCTGGGAGATGTGTTGGTGCTCTTTGTTTATGGGCCGGGGCTCGGTATCGCCCCCGCAGCTGCTTCCTCTTCACCCAGCTTTGTTTTCCTACCGCGCTCTTCAGATAGGCCCGGGCAGCTACGTGAAGCATGTGCCTGTCTCAATTAACAGCGGGTTTGTTGTGTTGGTTTTTTTTAAAAAAAACAACATAAAAAACCCCCCACATCTCTTTTTTTCCCCGCAGCGTGTTGTGAAACCCACATTTTTCCCCTCAGGTTGTCAAGGGCTCACACACAAGGCCGAATATAAAGGGCCGGTAAGGGGAGGCGTTTCTGGAAAAAGTGGTCACTGGGAAAGCAAAAAAAAGTCGGCAGACTTTCAAGAATGAAGACTGGAGTAACAATTCCACCTCCTGGGCCAAGATTTCCCCTGCCCTGCACCCTGCCCAGGCATTTCCATGGGCGCAGAGTGAGCATAAATCTTTGCTGTTTTGGACAAGTCACACTTTATGTTTGGTGCCAAGGTCTCTAAGCCAAGGCCTTGGTGTCAATTAGAGAATTTGGTGCTATTTTTGTAACAATTTATACATTTCGAGCTTCCTGTTTCACAGTGCTTGGGACTATCTCAGGCGCTTTATAAGGCAGTTTCTGTGTGGGCTTATATCAATTTATATTTCTTAAGTACCTGGTGGGCAGCAAGGGGACAGATACTGCAGTTTATTCAGGGTCATGATGCATCTGAACAATTTCTCAGTCTGGGTGAGGCATGAGGTCAGATTTTATAAAATTTTTGGGGGTCACTTCACCTTTCATCCAGATGTTTTCACGAGTTTTAGAGCAATTCCGTGATCTACTTAACCTAGCAGAGGACAAATTTGAAGGTTCTGGGTTTAACCAGGTGGCAAGTGTGGCACTCACCTTTCCACTAATATAAAAACCAGTCTGGTTCTAAATTTCCTTTTTATTTTTTATTTTTAAGGAATAGAAAAGACTATTGCTTTACACATTGAATAAAAATCTGGTCTTTTTAAGATATTTTTGCAATTGGCTGCCAAAGGACAATTTATTTCATTGTTTCCAAAACACCTTTCAACATTAGGATGCATCACACTTTTTAAATTTCATGTTTATGAGAAACTCAGGAGCAGAATTCTGTCCAGATACCTAAAAAGATACAATAAAAAAATTTCAGAGAATAAAGTTGGGGTTTTTTTTGTGTTGTTTTGTTTTGGTTTGGTTTTTTTTTTCCTAATTCTACCACTATCACAGGCCACCCACATGCTTAGTCCAGAAGAACCAGCTCCAGGCGATGGGAAAGGCTGTTCAGTCTCTGTGCCCCTACAAAACCCGGCTATTTTGCTGACGAGGATGTTGGTTAAAGCCAATTATGGTGGGGAGTTTTACGGTCCAAACAGCTGGCCAGTCGGAATTGGACGGGGACCACCAAGTTATTTTCATGGCTTGCAAACAGGCGGCCGATTGGTTAAATAAAGCTGAATATATAGATTTTTATGAATAGGAGTGGAAGGTTTAATTTGCTTTTGTTTGTGGGGTCTTATTTATTGCTTGAAAGTGTTTGGATGCCTGCTGGGTATTTGCGGAAACGGGCTGCAAAAACTGCCCGTATTTCATTGGATTTCAGTTCTGGATGGAGCCACTGGAGCAAGAACAGGGAAACAATTGCCAAGGCTGTAACCAGCCCCCAAAAGCCACTACCCCAACCAAGAACCCCCCATATATGTGTATTTTGTGTGTGTTTATTCAATATTAAGGAATCATTTACGCTCAAAAAAATTCACCTCCCCTTTAGGTATGTTACTACTTCAAATTACAGCACTTAAAACGACTTCCTGACCCGCCCTTTAATGCCTGTTTTCTCCGGTTTGATTAGTTCGAGCACCCGAAGCACGTTCCTATGTACAATTTTTACTGTTTCCCCCTGTTTAGCCAGCCTGCTTTTTTCATCCCATCTTTAACGTGAAAACCCTAAGCAGCAGCCTGGAAGAGAAAAGCATTTTAAAATGTTAAAATTATGACCTTTGCAAAAAATTAAAGGTGCAACGGTAAAATTGGAAACACCAGCAAGAGAAGTCCAAGGTTGCTGGAGTGTCTGAAGCTACGTCTAACTCCTAGAAAAAGACCTGCATTAGTCTTAAAGGCACTGGCATCATTTTAAGATACTCACCCCCAAATTCCTGGCTTCATGGACCACATGGGTATTTCTCATTAGAGTAATAATATTACAAAGCATTCATAACATGGTCAATATTTCTGATTTTTGTCCTCTTAAATATACTTCTAAAGCAAATTGCTTGTTCATGGCAGAGAATTAAAGCTCCCAAAAGTTAAATTTGCTCTCTACTTCCAAGCCCCATTATAGGAAGCCTACAGTAAATCTACAGGATTTTCCACAGAATATTTGATTGTCTTTAGTATCGATACTTTCTCAATGTTTGCTTCCTCTCACAGGGAATCTTTACTCAGCTTCTCTTCCCGCTGTCTCACTGCATCTTTTGCTTGCATTTTTTTTCCCTTCAGGTGGTTTTCTTTTTTCTCCACCTTCTGCATCTTTCCTTTTTCCTTTAAATAATCCTTGATTCATTCTTGCCCTGTCTGCCTGCAGTTGTTACATCCAGAATTTGTTCATAATTTCAAGATTACATTATTTACCTCGTATTCCCCCGATATCTTTGCTTCCTCCCTCCATATTTTTTCTGTTCTGCTCCTTTCCAGTCACTGACCTGCCTGTCTGCTATTTATTCTCTCTCAAAAATGATCTGTTTTATTAATAATTATTCCTGTCCTAGGGTTTTCACACTGTCCTTTTCCAGTAATTTAATTTATCTTACTCTTCCCAGGTTCCCCAAAATTTCTGTTTTTTTTTTTTTCCTCAGTCAATCAGCTGTTTCCTCAACCTTTTTTTTTTTTTTTTTTTCCAAATGTCAGCCCTTCTCCAAAGAATTTTGACAATTTCATTTTAGCTTTTAATTGACTTGTAAAATCAATGAAGAATTCTCAAAAAGTAGATATTTATTTAAGGTAGTGTATTTTAGAACAAGGAATGGTATTCCACAAAGCTGCTTAGATAATAAAACCAATCGTAAGCCCTGCATTGCTTTTAATTTTTCGGAGAAGAGATGACTTTTTATATAAAGACCACCACACCAACACATTTAATGCTTGGAAAAGTAAATAAATGTTTCTGTCTTAATTTCCTCAGCTGTATTTCTTTCTCATTTTCCAGTGATCCAGCATGCCAGGTAGTACATATTTTTTGTAAATGGGCTATAGGCAGTATCTAAATCAAAAGCAGCATATCTAATAAATAATATCTTTATATATTTGTAATGAATTCCTTCCCTTTTTATATCTTATTATTGCTAACAATTGACATCTAAGCACAAGATTTCTGTAATTTGGAGCAAATATGGTATATGAAACTCATCATTAAGACGGTGATTTATTCTCTCATTCAAGCAAGGAGCTGTGATAAGAAGCACAGAAAAAGCTTGAGTCTACAAATCTATTTTTCTCTCAGTTAAATTACTGCAATATGGGAATAGTTGCATGGATCCTAGGGAAGAATTTCGTCTCCAAGATACCACTGGGCCAGAAATAACTTTTATGACCATCTAGCCTGTTCTTTAGGGTAACTTAATAGAAAGAACCTACTCAATTATTAGGTTCATTTCAAGCCCATTAAATACATTCGAGACTTAATATATCCTTTAGAGGAGCACCTACACCGTAAAGACCACAACTATTGGAGAAGCCACCAGCCCCCTGTTAATCCGGATTTGTCAAAAAAGGTAAGTCTCCTGGGCAGGTAGTTTTAACCAGAAGAAAAATAGTACGTGAAACATGCAGCTTTATGGTGAAGCTGCAAGAAGTTTCCCAAAAACTAAGCAGGAGGAAGTTTTCCTCTCTAAAAATTTCACTAGACTTTTTGAAAGTTTTGTGGGCTTGAAACTCTGCGGACATATGGTAACTATCAACTGTAAGGCATGGGTCAGCCTGATACGTCTTTGATAAGAAAAGAATAAAAGAGAGGGAAGAGTTCCAGGGTTTTCCTTGAAAACAAACCTCACCCTTTCCATGCGCACCCCCCCCCCCCCCCCCCCCCCCCCCAGGAAGTTTTCCTCTCTAAAAATTTCACTAGACTTTTTGAAAGTTTTGTGGGCTTGAAACTCTGCGGACATATGGTAACTATCAACTGTAAGGCACGGGTCAGCCTGATACGTCTTTGATAAGAAAAGAATAAAAGAGAGGGAAGAGTTCCAGGGTTTTCCTTGAAAACAAACCTCACCCTTTCCCCGCGCCCCCCCCCGCGCCCCCCCCCCCCCAAAGAAAAAAAAGGAAAAAAAAAGATAATCCGAAGGTGTTTTTAGTTTAAGAGCTGCAAAAAATCTTACATGGATGCTCTATTTGTCTAGGCATTTCAGACACATGACAAAATACCCTGGGAGTGGACTTCACCTGTTAATACATGACATAGTTCCACAGTATGATATACAAATTTAGCACATCATTGCGCCGTGGCCATCAGGAGGGACACACAGGTTCTAAAATTCACCCCAAAGCAGCAAGTTTCTAGGTATGAGCCTGAATATCTGCCACTTGGCCTCCAGGCCACTTCAAGTCCCCAAGTAAGCTGATATTTAGCACCTCATAAAAAAAGCGGCATACACCTGAGCAGAGGAAAAAAGTGACATTTGTTGGTGGTTTATGGGGAGGATCACGTTACCCTCCTTAAAAGTAAGAGAAAGAAAGATCTTCATTTCTGTTTAGGAGAAGGAGAAGGAAGGAGAAAGGGTGCTTTTGCAAAAATGTTTGTTTTGGAGAAGGTGGTATTAAAAAAATAAGGTAACTTTGCACAACAGCAGGCACGCCAGCTGATTTCAGAATCCGCACAAAACTGCGCTGGACTTTACCCTGAATTTAAAGATTGTCAGTGCATTCCTAAGAAAAGTTAGGGCAACCCTGCACTTTCCCTCCACTGGTGGCTTTTTGACTGCCGTGTGCTGAGAAAGGTCCCCCTGGATGTGCCCAGATTCCTGCCTTAAGGGCGAAGGAGACGGCCACGAGCTGCACAGTCTGCTCTGCTTTCGAGTGAAATATGATTTTTAAACCTAAATACCGAAACAGCACCAAATATTCAAAATATGTCCTAGCTGGTGAGTTTTTCCCCGGCGCGGATTTGTTTTCCGTTCCCCCCCGTGACATCTCACAACTCTAAGTGCTCAATGACAGCCTGTAGAGGTTTCACCATAATCCACCTTTATCCATTAACAGACACTCAATCACTAAAGTGCTTACTAGACTAAACATATTTATCCAACCAAATCACACTTTACAACGCAAAACTGCCAATCAGGCCCCAGCTATTAACGAGGAACTGCTTTAAGGGGATTTTGGTGTTTGTGCTGTGAAGAGCATGCTTACCTCCAACAAACCACTAAACCAAATTAACATAGCTGTATCCTCATAAAAGAAACCAGATATCCTGTTGTGAAAATAGAAAGCTGGGTAGGACAGGGCTCCTTTGATGGCTAACAGCGTGGCAGACGAAGACTTCAGACTACAAATCTGGTTACCACGGGCTCATTACAAAACTCCAGCATTAAGCTTTTTTTGCTAACTTTAAAAGTGAAATAAAAATGTATCATTCGGGTAACTCAGTAAGTCATCAACTTACTAAGTTACTATTATAATTGCAATAAGTGGTGCAATTGTTGGATAAGGCTCCTTAATTCTAATTGCTCCTTTGTCCAAGATCATGTTGTAAAAAGGCTTGCATTAGCCAAAATAAAATCCAAGAGACACAAATGTGGTAGTAATAATAATTCTTTTTATTAGCCTGGAAAAGAGGAAGAGAACAAAGCTTTAAAAAGACTTCAAAGTTCTGACCAAGAGAAAAAAAAAAGTCTAAAATCGGAGAAACATGCATACACTCTGCTCTTTTATTAGACTCATACAAACTAAGTGCCATCACCGCAACTTAGAGCTTGACAGCATTTCTTTCCCAGGCAGCAGGAAAAGTTACACCATCCATGTTGCAGGGCTAATTTAAGTTCTCTGTCAAAAACTACATAAAACAGTCCTGTATATTCTCACTAGGAAGCCCTAATAGTTTTAGACTTATTGGTATTATGCCTCCTTTAAATCCCAATATTTTAAAGCTGGATTTGACATTTGCTGAGACTTGGTGCATTTTCCCTCCGTTTAACCATAGCACAAAGAAAGGTGAAGTTTTCAACTCTGAGGTGAGTGACTCGTGAAAATTCATGTTTTTAAGAAACACTTATCAGTTTAAAAATGCATATACGTCTTTCTCCTTTACTTCCAAAGAGCTTCAGCTCTGTGATTGAAATATGTATTTCCAATCCTTCACTGCTTATCAAAAATAATGAGCCCTTTCTTTTTTTTACTAGCTTTTATAAACACTTCTGGGGAAAATTTTATGAGCAGCTAGAACAAGTTTTACTTCTTGGAGAGAAGGCTTCATGCTGGAATCGTATCCAAAAGGAGTAAACCACAACATGAGCAGATTTTCCAAAAATCACTAGAGCAGACTTTGTAAGTTGGGGTTGGAAACATGTAAAGTACAAATTAAGCTGTCATGTAACAGAATAGCACCGTTTCGTGTGCTGGAGTCAGGCATCATGTTCCGCCATAACGTGTAGCCCTCCCCACTACGTCTTTAGTTTACATGAGTCCTGAGCAGTTATGAATAACACAAAAATTTGCAAAAATAAAGCTGTTCCAGGTTTGTGCGTATGACTTCATATAAAAACACATGTTTTCACATGAAAGAAGCCGGTGCAGGTTTTCAATGCGTAATTGCACCACTTACAGAAAGGGAAAAACATCACCACGAGACTAGGAGTACCAGAATAAAAGAACAAATTACAATACGAAATAAACAGAGGAATTACTGTAGACCACATTGAATCTCAGTGTTTAGAAAATACTTGCTGCGGTTAATAAGAAATACATGCTTTCACGCCTTCGCCACACAGCCACGTTAATAGATTTTATATTCTGCATTATATGTGTGTCATACGCCAGCCGTGAAAATATGCACAGAAAGCGCGAAGAAATGCCTGGTGCCAGAAACTCTTTCCTCCCGATTAACAGAGAAAGGGATGTTAATAACTGTAGCCCTGCCAATTTGGTTCTGTACCACCGATTTAAAACAATTTGTTGTTCCATGGAACACGAGTTTCTCAATGTTCCACTTTGTTATTTTTAATTGGTGTTTTGTTTTGAGAGGTACCACATGTAGCACAGTGAAACTTTCCAGCTCGCAGAAAGTGAGGAGCAGTGCAAGCGCTGGAACAACAATATATTTCATTCTTTCATAACTTTGTTACTTAAGTGAAAAACACAACCACATCATTCAAGCATTTTACTCCAGTCCTCATGTCATGTTTAGATGCCAGAGTCGTTAATGAGCTGGTTGCCAACTTCATAAACACACAGGGAAGGGAGGGAACAGAGAATATGCTGAATGACATGATCCAACTCTACTGATGCCTGTAATGTGTACAAATACCAAAGGAACACCATCCATAGCTCCCATTCTAAGAATCATGCCCCCAATTTCTGTGTACAAGGGCAGAATTATGCCTTTTCACCCGTGACACATGAAAGTGTTGAACTTCCCATTTATTCTCCAGTTGTGCCTTTAAATAGACACAATACATCCAGCCCAGATTGCCTATATTTTCCACCATATGGCCAGCACTGCTTGATTTGTATTCTGGAAATGATATGATTCATTCTTTAAACTTATTCCACAGAAAAGGCTTTTCCACATGTCACTCCGTATTGATAATCTCTCTGGAATTATATTTGTAGGAGATACAGTAAGTGCAAAATTTGTTAGCTGTCTCTGAGCATCTTTGACTGATTTATGAAGAACAAATAATAAATGCTTTCTGTAAAAATACTTCACATTTAAGAAAATTTCAGGACTTCCAGGTCGCTAAAACCCCGTATGAATTCATTAATATAAGATGTATATATTTACCCAAACACAGACAACACTGCATCACATTTTGGAATTCTTTTCCTCAGACTGAAGATAGAATATGAAGATTTCAATTAGAAAATACATTGTCAATAACGTGATAGGTCTTACAAACACATTCTTTGTGTCCTTAGCAATGATGTTGCCATCGGGCCATTTTTCTTGCAATCAGCTATGGGTATTAGGCCTAATACGAGAGGATAATTGTGCTATCAATTCCTCATTACCCAGGCCAATATAGACAAGAAAAGCAGATAATAGAGGTGGTGCTTGATATTGCTGCCATAACTGACGGTGTGGAGTCAGGTCCTTTGGGGTTATCAGGTCCCGTGCTGTATGATGTCTGCTGGACCATAGCTCTCCCTGGCAGAGCCAGCCAGAGCTATTCCCTATTTCATAGAGTCATCGAATGGTCTACGTTGGAAGGGATAAAGTCCAACCACCAACCCAGAACTGACAAACCCACCACTAACCCATGTCCCTCAGCACCACCTCTGCTCGGTTTTTAAATCCCTCCAGGGATGGTGACTCCACCACTGCCCTGGGCAGCCTCTGCCAAGGCTTGACAACCCTTTCCATGAAGAAATTTTTTCCAATATCCATCCGAAACATCCCCTGGAGCAACTTGAGGCTATTTTCTCTTGTCCCATTGCCTGTTCCTTGGGAGAAGCATCTAACCTGCTATCTAATAGAAACATTTCATATAAGAAAACTTCAAATTCTATTTTGCCTTCTGCTGAAACATTAAAGAAAGATGATGAGCAGTTTATTATCACCTGCCCTTCTCAGTCTATGACTAAATCTCAAAATGTACCGTGTTCCCTCTGCAGTTCAATGGCAAATGGATCTTGAAGTAAACACGACTGTACCTCAAGTGGATCCTACAGGCACGTATGGATGGAACATACTGTTCATCTATGCTTTAGCTAAACTTTATAGGAAAGTACTTAAAGAGGAAAATCCACAGCAAAAATGAAACATAGATTCCAGCTAGAATACACACAAGCAGAACCTTTTAAAATTTCACCAGCTTGATTTGTCACATTCTGACAACACATTACACATTCAGGGGTTTATGAGCCCAATAATTCCCTGTGATACCAGAAAGGGAAAAAAAGTTGGAAGCCAGAACTGTAATATCTAAAAATAGTCTGCGCTCATTTTGGTATAACAAGTGTAGGTTGTAGAGCATTTTGATATTGACTGCCTTTTTTTCTTTACATATATGAATATAGATAGTTTTGGTTTAGACATATTCTAATTCGATAATGTTAGAAAGGTATTGGAAGAGGTGTTTATTCAATTCAATTATTCAATTTTATTCAATTCAATAGGAATGGTTGCTTGGCCATGACATTGTAGCATGGGTTTTAGAAGCATTTGTTCTACCAGCCAGTGTCCAAGAGGAGGGCTGTTGGCATATTACTATCCAGATAAACTTGAGTCCAATTTTTTTTACTCAGAAATTAACTTTGTTTTAATAGAACCCGGATTTTTCTTTTTTTCCCCACAATTATCCACAGTATCCAATTTGCTGGATCATTCTAGGTCAAAATAATTTTGGCCCAAAGGGGTCAAGTGATATCATATACCTCTGGAAAGTTGAGCAGAAACTTGTGATTTCTCCGGGAGAAGCTCTCTTTTCAGTCTTGACATCTCACACTGCAGGAAAAGTTCTAATGCAGAGATATACTGAGTGCACACACAACTCTTCATTGAAAACATAGATTGATGGGCCAGTCTACCTCAGGACTTCAGTCTGAATTTGTGGGAAGCCACAGAATGATCTAGCCAGTCAAACCAGGCTTTATTGGCCTCACAGATTTTGCTCAAATATCTATGTGACAACAGTATGCACACATTAATTAAAAAAAAAATAATATTTGTCAAGCTATTACTGTGTCAACTGTGTTCCTTAACTGTCTCCCACCATTGTCGCAGCAACTGCAGGGTCCATCACATTATAGTCTCAGGACAATGTCTCCAGGCAACTCATGAGCCCACACTTCACATCTACTACCCATTGTATTTTTATGTAGTGATGTACTGTTCTTTTCCCCCAAATGCTGCCCTACAACATTCATAGAATCATAGAATGGTTTGGGTTGGAAGGGACCTTAAAGATCATCCAGTTCCAAGCCCTTGCCCTGGGCAGGGACACCTCCCACCAGACCAGGTTGCTCAAAGCCCCATCCTGAACATACATCATCTATTTCCTGCTCTTTTCCTCCTCTGTATTTATTGTAGAAGTTGACAGTATTAAAAAAATAAAAAGGTCTCCTTTCTTCTTCTAGCTACCAGGTCCCTGATAATCTTGAATGAAGTTTTAAGTAACTTTTGCTGGTGTGAAACTATGTGAACTATGACTTAGATATAGGTTTAGATATGAACATTTCCTTACTGTTGGAAAACCGAACCTCTTTTTTTTTTTTTTTTTTCCTCAGTTTGTTCCAGGAAAATATTTATCTGGCTGCCCATTTCAAAATCCTCTACTGAAAGGTCAAAGATTAAAAGTGAGCAGCCTCCTCCTGCACCCTCCAAGGCAGGGAGCAGACACCCTCCACTCTCTGGGCTTCCTGCGGCTCAGAATTTCTCAGCCGTTGATTACAAATAACGCCCTGAGCACTTATCTCTACACAGGATGTTTCTAACCCAAATGTCATAACCGATGAGTCACCCTGTGTAAGAGAAATGAGATTACCTTTTAAAATCAGCTCGCAGTAATCCCTTTCTTAAATGTCATGGCCAACAACTCATTCTTTCGCACAGCACACAACTTTGAAGTAAACCCCACTTGTTGAATGTGCTGTGACTTGGTATTTCCATGAGGGAGAGGGGAGCGGATTACTTTTTCCATATGTCTTTATTTGTTGCATTTTGGAGCTCAGCTCCCTTTGCCATGGCGTATCAGTACAAACACGCCACCATTTCTTTCATACATTTCTCTTTTTTTTTTTTTTTTGCGTTCACAGCACTTCATTGGTGGAGAGGAAATAAGTCAGACTCCTGAAAATTGGAAAGCTTTAAAATAAAATAACGAGCGAAAAGTTTTCCAGTAGGTGGGGCAATAAAAATGAAAGGCGGGTTCCCCAAGAGTCACCAAGATGGAATATTATAGCGGAGGAAATGGCCAAGATTGGATAAGCTGGCTGAGTGGAGAGAAACAATACCAGAGACACAGGCTAAAGGGAAGGGGAGTTTTGAATGGGTGATAAAGGACCATTATCTGCATTTCTTTAATTGACTGATGCTACAATAGATTTAAAATAGAAAAGGAATCCTGTGAAAACATTAGCATTTAAAAATTTTTTTGGGGGGAAAGGCTCAGAAAAATTTGCTTAGAGCAGTGGAGTTTGGGCAAGATGTGAACCTTTTCCGGGGAATGGTGGAATTGTTAATGGCACATACAACTTCTACAGGTTGGTCCGTTCTCACTTATACACAATAACTCGTATTGCTACTGCCTCTGCCAACGTTTCCCAGACCTGGGTGGCAGGTAGGTCCTGGCATCCAGGTCCAGGTTCACCCTCAGGGATACCATCAGTTTCAGGGTGAGCAGAGCATCTCGCATGTGCCCCCTGGCAAGATCCTGGTCTTCTCTAACATGGAGGCCCCTGGCCTGGAAAGTCTTACGCAACTCGTGAACCTTATGTTTCTTATCTTGGAAACAGACGTATTTAAAACTTAAAAGGGGATTAATTCTCTGCCCGCTGTTTTCTGCACTTGAGTATGCTGGAGGAGCAAACAGCATTTTGCTCCCCACTGTACTAAACCATACACATGGATTTGGGAGATGGTTGTGGATCCAGGAGCTAGAACATCCTTCAGCCTAATCCCACCTACAGACAAGCTTTATCATCATATGCTTAGACAGCCCTTTGAAAAGATGACTTCAATGGACAAACATTTTTTCCATTTATCAGGCAGTCTCAAGGAGTTTTCTGTGAATTACTAGACTTGCAAGCTGAGCTTGCACCAGAACTGGGCTGAAAATACAGACCTTCTGACCAGCCTTAGGCTTCCTCCACTGGCAAGATCATAAGGTGTGGGGTTTTTTTGGAAAAAAATTTAAAATCCTCAGGCTGCAAAGCCCATATTTAGGTCTCAGAAACAGGTCTCCTTACCAAGACATTAAATACCACTGAGGGTTTCAAAGGAAGGCTGATTGAGCAGCTGGAGCACTAGCGGTGGAGTAAGACTTCTACTGGAGTAGAGCTGGAAGGTAACAAGTCAATTTGCCTTGCTTTGTTTCTTTACCTCTGCCTCTCACCACTGTCTATCAAGAAGTTCTTCTCTTGAGGCTGCTAAAACATTATTTAGAGGAATCAGTACATTTTATTCAAAAGTTTGATCCATTCTTTGAAGATGCGCATGTCAAAAAATTGTACGCAACTTGGCAAGTAACGGATTTAGTCCATAATCTCTGCAACTATCAACTATACCAGCTTTTTTGAAGGAATCTCCCCCTAAAGACAAGAGTTCTCTGATCAAGCTGTGCTGCATAACCAGCACAAGTTTCAGCCCCTGTTCTTTTGAATACAGGAATTTTGATGCCCTCTTATTCCATCGTCTTTATCCCCTTCATTTTTTTTTTTAATTGACACAAGAAAAATTGTTAATTTTCAAACAGACTTTGTCTCGTCTTCTCACAAGCTTCTTTTAAAAACAATTCTATTACAAGAAAGAGAAACTTCTGCTTTTTAGGACTTGAGAGTGTTATCTTTTAAGCACTAGATTTTTCTGGAATTATCTTAGAAAAAGATTTTCATGCAACCCATTTCTCTTCTGCTCTCCCAGCATCCGTGATTGATGCATTCAGGGTATTAGAGAGAATAGCCTTCCCAGTCATTTTAGAATCCATTTATGGACTTCCTTTAATGGATTTCTTGAACATCCTTCCACTCTCTGCCTCCACAACCTCATTTGACAATAGGTTCCTCTATTACAAGAAAGAGAAACTTCTGCTTTTTAGGACTTGAGAGTGTTATCTTTTAAGCACTAGATTTTTCTGAAATTATCTTAGAAAAAGATTTTTCCACATACATTTTCATGCAACCCATTTCTCTTCTGCTCTCCCAGCATCCGTGATTGATGCATTCAGGGTATTAGAGAGAATAGCCTTCCCAGTCATTTTAGAATCCATTTATGGACTTCCTTTAATGGATTTCTTGAACATCCTTCCACTCTCTGCCTCCACAACCTCATTTGACAATAGGTTCCAAAAGCTCCCTGCCTGCTGAAAAGTACTTTTTACCTGTTTGAAACCAACCATATGCTGGTTTCATAGAGCGCCCTTATTCTTATCCAGAGAGATCAGCTGAATAAAAGTTCTCTCCTTAGGTGATAAGAAATTCATGACTTTATGAACCCAAATCATATTCGCCTTCAGGCTTTTTTCCTCTGTTGGTGATTCCTAACTGAAAGTCTTGCCTCTTTAGGATCCCGTCTCCTAAGCCATTTTCATCACCCTTCTGCCTAACATCTTTAGCAGCTCAATGTCCTTCCTGTAGTGAGGGGCCCAGAACTGAACACAACACTCAAGGTGAGGCCTCACCAGTGCCAAGTACAGAGGCACGATGACTTCCCTACTCCTGCTGGCCACACTATTCCTGACACAGGCCAGAATACCATTGGCCTTCTTGGCCACCTGGGCACACTGCTGGCTCATGTTAAGCCAGCTGTCCACCAACACTCCTAGGTCTTTTTCTGCTGGGCAGCTTTCCAGCCACTCTTCCCCAAGCCTGTAGCGCTGCCTGGGGTTGTTGTGACCAAAATGCAGGACCCGGCACTTGGCCTTATTGAACCTCATCCCATTGGCCTTGGCCCATTGATCCAGTCTGTCCAGATCCCTCTGTAGAGCCTTCCGACCCTTACGAAGATCAGAAACACAGAACTGACACTAATGCATGTCTTTTTTGGCAACATTGATTCTGAAAGGTCAGGATTTGAGCTGTAGATAGCAGCGAATGCAGAAGACTTGCTCTTTCTCCATCTGGTGCCCAGCAGCAGGAGAGCAGATTGGTGCACAGCAGACATGAATTCTCAGCACCTGATTCACAAAAGCTCCTCCAGGCCAATTGCAAAGCTTCAATGGGTCAGGCTTCTCCATGGCCGTGTACAAATTTTCCCCACTGTTTATAAGAAAATAAGAGAGAGATTAATTCTCTCTCCCTCTGTATGTTTAAAGAACATACAGTAACTGAATTGGAAAATGAAATGTCTGTAAAAGTTCTTTAAGGCAGTAAAACCACTCTGACTCTTTGCACCGGTGCAATTAAGACCAGGGCCAATTATTTCAAACCTTAAACAAATGCAAAACACATTCAGAGCTGAGAAGTCTGTACTATCAATGAACTCGGCAAAAATTACAGCTAAATGTTTCTGATTATATTAGCTTAGTATTTTAGTGAAGTCATTCCATGGGAGAGTCTGTACACATACAGTATTTCCTTTTAGGAAGTGAATAGATTCTGTTTCCAATTCAAATCGGGAGGTTTCCAGCCTCTGCAGCACTGGCTCCTGCCACCTCTGTAGACACTGTTTGTGCTTTATGCTTGTGTGATTTAGTGTATCACACCGGGCTACAGCTGACACTGAGACCCCGACACCACAAACTGTCCCTCAGGGTCACATCTCTACATTTATGAAGAGATTCGGAGAGTAAAACTGTCCCTTCCTAAGGAAGGTTTCATAGTTGTGAGTTTGAGTCAACCCAAAAGTCAGATGGGATCTTGTAATTCAGTGTTAAGAGATTTTCAAGGAGCAGAAATTGGACATAAATGGCTCCTGTCCAGTATGCTTCTCCTTCTCTCAAAAACTAGGACTCCAGTTCCTCCCCAGATTGTACTGCAGCCTCTCACAGAAGCAAGGGTCCAATTTCTCCTTAACGCTCACCTATGGCCTCTCTCCTGGGAGACTATTAAAGTTCTTCCCTTTGCTGGTGAGCAGACTTATTCCAAAGCACCATGCTGGTGCCAGCACCATCTCGGCTCCATCCCAGCCAGAAACCCCTAAAGCTGCCACTTCTGAAGAGGAAGAAGAGATTGGTCTTAACCCAGGCTGAGATAACCCGTGCTGATTAACCCACATCAAAGTCCTGCTGAAGATAAGGCTGTTGAGGCTGAACTACATCAGCCAGTCAAGAAAAAAAGCTGAGATTTTTATCTTTAAATTGAATGATATGAAACCAAGTGCAGTTACTTAACGTACCTGAAATAACTGAGGAAAGTAAAGTTTTAATTTGTTCATTAAAGAGACATGGTGAAAAAGTCAGTGACCTAAACTTCAGTTGTTCTGCTACTGAGGCTATTAAAACATATATCGTTCACAGTTTTGTACCGTAGGGAAGTTAAGTTTGTAAGGAAAAACTTGAATTTTGCATATCCTAATTTTATTAACATGGGAACTAGGAATCCACTTTCCATGAGTAGTGAAGACTTATTTAAAATTAGTTGTTTTTAATTTTTTTTTAATTTTAGTTTTTATTTCCATACTCTTTCATTTTGACAATGGAAACCTTCTCATACACTTGCACAAACAGGAAACAGAACTGAGGAAAGTTGCAAATCAATAAAGCTGATGCTAAAGGGTTCCTTCAATGAGAATTTGCCAATTGATTGAAAGAGAAATATTTCACCCCAGTTTGCTTGAGCTGAAAGAATTCTGGTAAATCCCTAGGGAGTTTTGAAAGTTACTTGGCTTCCTTCCTGCGCCTCTGCCCGAGTCCCGGGCTGTGTGATGTGGTGAGAGGAGCCCGTCACCGAGCACTTCCACCGTCGGGCTCCAAGGGCTTCCAGATCTCCTGCCCTGGACTAGCAAGAAAACCATTAAAGCTGAAGATGCCAGCTCCACCTCTATCCTGTCCTCTAGGGCAGCCTTCGGGGAAAGGGGGGGAAAAAAGGGTGCTCAGTTCATGTTTGTGAATGTAGTGAAGCCAAATGCAAGGAGATCAGAGCGTTATGGAATTAAATTTCTCCACCAAGCCCTAAAATGAACCGATAGTCATCTTGGATGAAAAAAATCTTTATTTACTTGCTGCATCCAGACGACGTGAATCCCCTCTCCCCTACCCAGCCAAACGGCTGACATAAGTAGTGCTGAGAATAGCTCTCAGGGAACTTTAGAGAACAGGGTCTTTCTTTTATGTTATTTATTATCTATGTTGGCCCATCTTCAATATTTTCATCATCTTCATAGGGATTGTGTTTCCTTCCAGTGTCTTTCTCCATCCTTGGGGACTCTTAAACATTTATGGCTGCACTCAACAGGAGAAACTGAAGATATTGTACGTGACTTCCAGCTAAATCCTAGAGTAATGTATTACTGGGGAAATCATGAAATTCCAGCTGATCTGCCAATTTTGCTTGCAAGGAGAAGTATGAAAAACCTGTGCTTGTAGCACTCAGCAGGCGGATGTGCACAGTAACAGAATGAAGTGTAAGGCAAGTATTTAGCAAATCATATAATTGCTTGCACTTCTGGCTTCTGTAGGTTACAATTGGCTTATCAGCATGCGGACCCTTCAATTAAAGGGGAGACTGGGAGTCGTGGCTCATAGATACCACACTTATTTTTCCCTCCACCGTTCTAAAATTTCAAAAGAGAAATGATAAGGGAAAAAAAAAGGAATTATCAGAAACCTGATTTCTAGTACGTAGGTACTCAACAGTTTTTCAAGCCTATCAGACTGTTTTGGGGGCAAGGATTTGGGTTATCCGTTAGTTATGTTTCTAAAAATATTTGGCGTTATGTATTATCTTATCCATGAGCAGCTCTGCAGGAAGCAGATCAGCATTTATGTTTTTCCTTAAGAAATGGAGTAAAAAATAGGCAGTTAACTTAGAGCTGCTACCGGCCTATTAAGAAATATAATATGGGATTAATCACCAGTGAAATATTATTATTACCCAAATAAGGTGCGTTTTTCATCATGCTTATTCTGAGAGACACTTAACTCATCACAGTTGAACTCCAGCTGGTAATTTCTTGTGTTACACAACTGAATTTTGTCCTTGAGTATTTTAATGGAACACTAAATGTTTACACTTTCTTTTGGTCAAACTCCTTACAACAAACACAAGTGCATGACCAATTCCCTTAGATCATCCAGCAACAGCAGTTATCACAAACACAGAGTTTGAAAGTGTAGTCTATTTTTAGCTCATAAAGAGGAATCCAAAAGCCCCACAGTAATTTCCACATTAGTTCAAATATTTAGCCTTATTGCAAATTAATATCAAGCGAGTAACCAGAAAGGATGTTATTCTGTGCCTTGGCTACCCTCTGAGCTCTAATGAGCAGAACCTTGTTCTACTCATGGACTGCTCTGACTTCAGCCAAGTCGAGGACAGTTGGAGAACTGTGGGGTCACAGCCAAGTCCTTCTCTTTTCTCCCATCCTGAGTCACAGATGACTCTGGCCACCTCAGCCCTGATGCTCTGCCTTCAGTGGGAACCATCCTCTTCGCTTCCATGGGATCATGTTACGGCTTTGAAATTAAAGAAAAAAAAGTTCCATGTCTTTTTTGACAAATCAGCATATAACTAAAAAAATAATTTAAATTCTAGTTCTATATGAAATGGGAAATACAGGAAATTGACCACAATTTGATTTTTTTTCTAGTTTTTTTCTGGCAGCATTTCTGTCACAGAAAAGGTATCATTTTTCCCTATGATTTATCAGCAACCAAACAAGGATGCTCGGCTCCAGCCCTTCTCTGGAGGTTAAATAACATCTTAGAAGGAGTTAAAGAGTTTCAAGAGTACAAGTATCATGAGAAGTTAAGGAACTACTTGTAAATCTGTGCAAAAACTCAGCAGTGCTTATTCCATGCATTTAATGTAGCAAAAAATATAAATCCTGGGCACTAAGAAAATAATGTGCACTGATGTGATCATTGTAAGGGGGAAAAGATCAGTATTTCAGGATCAGATAAGTTTCACATAGTGTTTTAAATCTAAATAAGTGGCTGATTACGGATGAAATAAAGTGGCTAGATTTTCAGGTAATTAGTTTACATCCCTCACAGCAATTATTTTTTCAAGGTAGCCTGAAATGTCTTCTAATTTTGCCCTTTAACACCTTTGCTTTCTGGAGTCTGTTTGAAGGTAATCACGAAGAAGTTGAATGAATATTCAATTAATATTTTTATTGTCTTGTCTTTACCAGAAATTTTTTAAAATTTATTTTCTTGGATTTTGTTACTCTCCTCTTCCCCTCCCCTCTCAGAAGGCTGCATCACTTCAATCTTTTTCAAAAGCTTCATATTTTTGTTCATATTTTTGACTGCCTGGAAAAGACAATGCCTTGAAAAGTTTATGTTGGTTCCATTATTTCATTATTTTAATTTGAAATACGGCCTCTGCCTCATGGTCATAGGTTTCAGAGGATTATTATGCAAGTTCTTGTTTCTATTACCCAGCAACGAAACTGACTTGTTTTGGTGTGTGACCGGTGTCCTGCTGTATCAGCTCTTGAGAATATTTCTGAGGATTACGTTGGCAATTTTTCCATTTAAATCACTCTCCTTGCATAGCTCATTCTTTGTCATGGAGTACTGTGGAAATATTTACTTAAAATTTTATGCTATTTACAGAAAATAATTTAAGAATGATTGTCTCAAAGAGCACCTGTATTCAGACAAGAAAAAGAAATAATCTTGAGTAAGCTGCTATCTCTCTTGTCTGTTCCAGGTTTACACCAAGTCCTCATCACAGAAAAAAGGTTCTACTTTACCACAGGCTTCTCTCACTACAGGAACACCACAAATTAATACAACAAACTCTTCGTATTTTATGATAAAGACCTTTCCCTGAAGGGTATTTTTTGGGAGGAGGGAAATATTTTGCAGTAGTGACAACTGGTGTGTGAGCTGTTTGGTTGTTTTCCTTTACCTGAACCCAGCTGTAGGGATCTATTTAGATTTATTATAGAACCTAATTAACTCTCAGCTTCTTTGAAATAAGAAACTCATGCTCACACTCGTATCAGTTTCATCAGCAAAAATGTAGGAAACTGGGAGTTTTCCTGCTTTTAGCTTGTGAACCGCTTTTTTACAAGCCAACAGACATTTGACATGGAGAATAGGGAGAAAGTCAGTAAGATTGTTTTCCTACCTGCTAATCCGGTGTGTTCGTGGTGATCTGTACTAGTACGGCACAGAAGACAACGAACACAATGTTAAGGTATTCTTTTCCTCATGCATAAATCACATTTTTTTTTCTCCTCTAATGTCCATTAACCTTGACTGCAAAGAGCAAATATTTCACTTTTTTGGTGGAAATGCTTTCCCAGTCAGGCAGGTTTTCTGAAGTGATTTGGGTGCTCTTCCTGAATACTAATGCACAAAGTCTGGAATCTCTGACTTTGTGATGGTTAGAAGTAATTTCCATGAAGAAATACTGCTGTGGACACTTAACTTTTGAAACAACAACAACAGAAAAACCTCAGAGAAAGTTTTGTGGTTTCTCAAAACCCAAAGAACTTAAATGTATATGATATACGTTGGGCGGGTTTTTCTCTTGGCATTCAGCTGTAATGCAGTATGCACTCAACATGTTTTTTCTAGCATGACATATTAGAAAAAAAGCCTAACTGGTTATTTTCTATACAGACTGAAAAGCTGCTTAAACAGGATTTGCTCTGATTTCTCTCCAATTAAAATAGAATGCAAATAGCTGAAAGTTCTTAAACAATGTAAACAGCAACAGCAAGGGTACTATTAAAAGGTATCTGGCTGTAATTTTAGCTTTTAAAACTCTGTTTTTAATTTTTCCCTACATACCACCGGCAAAAAAGAAAGTTCCTTTCTAGGGACAAATGAACAACAATGTGATGGAAATATGAAAAGATATCTTTTCTTACCTTTTGACTTAAATTTTTACCTTTTTCCCCCAAGATCATCGAGATTGCTGTCTAGTAATTCACCATCTGTCTTCCCTTTGGATATTTCATGTAATAACTTTCTTATTTTAAAAACCTAACAAGCAATGAAGCTTTTTGTAACTTGCTTACCAGTGTAAAGGACCACACGGTGCTTTTTAGTCTTGCAGCCTCTCCAACTCTCCCTCGGAGAAAGAGGTGATCACCATCCCCAATGATGGGTTCCCATCGTTCCCCAGCAGACAGCACCTTTTTCTAAGTCTTTTTCCAAGTCTTTTTCCATAAGGACTTAATGGCAAGGGAGAACTTTTCAAGCTCTGTCAGACTAGAGAAAAAAAAAATTAAAAAAAAGTAACATTTCTGATCTTTTATATTCCCTTTTGGACGTGCACAGATATACCTGAACATTTCTCTATTGTGCTGGCAATATTCAAAACCAACTTATACATTTTTTCTGGCAATAAGGGTGGTTACTCACTGCTTAAATCTTCCAGTTTAGGCCAACAGGACAGGAATTGGATTCCTAAAAACCTTTGAAGGAGTTAGTCTTGCAGCATCCAGATTGATGTGCCATCTCCTATCCAGCTCAAACGCATGTTGACAATAAAGTTATCAATGTTTGAAGAGCATTTAAACAATGATGATAGGTAAGCTTAAAACCAAGGGGTTTTTTTTTTAAGGGTCATTCCACTTTGAGATCCCTACTTTTACTGACTTCCAGATTATCTGGTCTTGGAAAATAAGTTCCTTGCAGCAGAGATGCAAACTTTTCAATGTGCTCAACAAAACACTGAGGCTGCGGGTCAAATAACTACTAATGCCATGTTATGTTCTTCCTTCCATGTTCTGGACTGTAATCCCACTCATTGGCCACGTGCACCAATTTTGTAAATTCAGTATTATGTTTAAATCCCAGTGAGATTACTCGAGTTATTCAAACATAAATCTTTCTGGGGCTGGGGCCTAAGGCTATGCAGTCCCAGGGCAGGAAAACTTTTTAGCTTGTCTTCTACAGGGCCAAGCACACTGTCAGACATAACAAATAAATAATACTGTGGAAATATCATTATCTGAATCACAAGTCTATTTTTGCAAAAATATCATGTTCCCTAGTGGTTGAAACGTTATTCCAGGCTAGATCAATCTCGAGTTCGTATTTCAATGTTACATATCATAGCACAGCCACATACTGTGTAATTCATCCAGTGGATTCATATTCGCCATTAACAACAGCATTGGGTTTGCTGGTTTTTTTTTTTTTCAAGAATAAAGATTTTACCATTTTCTTCCCATGAGCGCAGTGAATGTAGCGTTAGAACTGAAAAAAACCCCAGCACCCCAACCCCAAAACGAAATTTCAAATATTTCCTCTCATTTTTATAAGGGCTGTGATAGGCTTTGACCTTCTAATTTTACGTCAATAATACCTACTCCACTGTATTCAGCTGCGTGCGGTACCTGAAGTTAATTACCACACTCATGCTTGAGCTGTGTTTACACACACGGGTTATCCCTACAGTAACACCTGAGATCAGGCGAGTAGCCACACCCTTTCCAGACACGTGGGAACTGCAAAACCCTGCAGGTTTCAGAGTCTCTTTAAAAATGTTTCTCTTCTCAGACTAAAAGAAATTGTGCCTGGGGGTCGATATAGTACCATGTGCTGTTGAAGTTGGAGCTGCTACACCACTGTCACCAACAGCTGCTTGTCAAAATTATATTGGGAAACCTCAAATATGGAGACTCTTCTCCATCTCTGAGCAATTTCCTTCACAGTCTTTACCATTAGAGAGTTTTCCTTTGCATCTAACCTGAATCTTTCCCTTGTAATTAGATGGCAGTAATTATATTCTATTTTCACACTCTGTTTTGTTCCCTTTTCCTGTCCTGTCAAACCTTTGAAATTCTTCATCAAGACCAAGATTTCAGCAACGAACAGTGAAGTGGTTCAATGCTAGATCATTAAACTCTCTGGAGTTTTCAGATCGTAGATCAAAAATGTTTTTCTCCCTCATCCGTTAGATGAGTTCAGTGTGGAGAACTGAAAATATGGGTATAAAAGCTTAATCTGCTCCAGTCTCAGCATAATAACCACCAATTTTCCTTTGTAATTAATTTCTAGGCACCTTCTTTGCTAATCACATTATCTCAAATCATTCTTATACAAAATTATTCTGCATTACATTAACTTTTCCATCCTACTGTGGCTACAGGTGCCAGCTGGACACTCCTCTCAATTACCCTCTTTGTTGGTGTTCCTGCTTCCCAGCTACCTGACAATTACCAGTCATTTGGTCAAGAAGCACCCAATGGGAAGAAAAGGAACAGGGAAAGGAGATGTGCTTTGTGCTGTGACTCTGGAACCATAAGGAATGATTTTAGACTGAAAGAAGAGAGATTGAGACGAGATCTCGGGAAGAAATTCTTTGGTGTGAGGGTGGTGAGACCCTGGCCCAGGTTGCCCCGAGAAGCTGTGGCTGCCCCATCCCTGGAGGGGTTCAAGGCCAGGTTGGGACTTTGAGCAACCTGGGCTGGTGGGGGGTGTCCCTGCCCAGGGCAGGGGATTGGAACTAGATGGTCTTTAAGGTCCCTTCCAATTCAAACCATTCTGTGATTCTATGATTATTATTATCATGATTATAGTCAAAACTGAAAAACAAATGCTAAATACAGTCCTTTTGGATGTGCAATGCAAAAAGAAAGGGAAAATACGAAGTACACTGAAGGCTTCAGAAAAGTGACTTGTTTAATGAATGGGACTGAGGTAGCATCACCTACGACAACACTGCTTTTAGCGGTTTGAAAGGTTCTGCACCCTTTGAAGGAGTTTGGAGGGAAAAGCCACCCCACCTCTCCTTTCGTAACAGTGTTTTGCTGTGAATATGCAATCAACAACAACAAAAAAATCTAGTTTTAAGGATCTAGTAAGGCTTAGCAAGCAGAAGGTCTCTTAGCAACAAAACCCCATAACTAATGTGAAGCAGCTGTGGTAATTTTAGAAAATGGCTCAAACTGTTGAAAAGCCATTAGGAAGCTGATATATAGAGAATAAAAAGAACCACTCAACTTTAAAAAGATTTCCCAATATGGAGTGTTATGTTATTTTACAACCAAATCTTAGTCATCCAAAGTTTACATGCCACAAAATGCTATTTATGACCATGTGGCTGGACTTTCTACAAGTAGCTGGAATTCCATCACATACCTGAAATTCCCCCCGAAAAAAGAAATTGCCGATGGCTAAGCACATATTCTCCTGCGGGAAAGGTGTGATTGCTGTATTTCAGTGAGGCTGATGCCACTTATGGTTTGATTTATTATATGCACTTGGAATGGGATCCTAAATAATTGGAATCAATTTCTTTAATCCTGTAACTTTCAGTCTCTATTGGAAATAATGAAAGCCACTTGCTGTTGGTAGGCTTTGCCGTACGGCTGATGGTCAGATATTAGCTAGCAGCCTCTCTGGCTTATTTGACTGCTTCTTTAATTGGAAATACCTGATAGCTTGAGGAATGGCATATTTTAAAAACAGTATCCAGAGTGAAAAATCAAAGGTGTCAGGAATGACAAATTTTGTTGGTTTATTCTTCATGCTGCTACTGATTGGTGCATTACTAATGATTTTTACTACTGTACCATGGTCTCAAAATAGCCTAAAACCTTGAGCAGGCAAAAATGGTTTCACTTAGCACATCAGCTGGCTTCAACTAGATTCAAGGAGGCTTAAATGATTTTCTGAATAAAGGATGAAGGTTGGAAAAATAAAGAATATTAATTTAGCAATCTTCATGAAACAGAGCAATTATCCAAGCTGAGTTGGATGGGATATTCAGAAGTCCTGGATAAATGCGGGCAGAGCTACATGATCGATCCATGTGTGCAACGTGAAGAACTTGCTGCATGCGACCTGGGCACATCCAACTTACTGGTGTTGAACCCTTCCTTGCCATCGGGTCTGGTGGCCCAGGGGGAGACCAGTATTGAGTCCTGGTCACTTTTGTTGGGCAGTTCAACTCCCACTTGATTGCACTAAAAATAATTGTACTTGGAGATTTGATGGCAGTTAAACATACCCAAAGGATTGTTGGCAACCTCTAATGGTCAAGCCTTATCTGCTTCCTGGCAGAGACAACTAAAGGGATGTTTTTTGGACAAGGGCCTTATAGGAGACAAGAGGCAAGATATACGTTATGGTATTAAGTGATAGTTACTAGGAAAGCACAAAGTCAGCTTTAGAAAACTTAAGTTTTGAGGGAAATAACTGAAAAAACAGCAGCACAATTTTTAGGATGATCAGAAGATAGAAAGTGTGTAAGCAGAGCTTCCAGTTCTGATGGCCACCAAGTAAGGACCCCCAAAATTAGTATTAGCTATAAATAAATGTAAAAGTACACAAGTTTTCACAAATAAGCAAATTCTTGAAAGCTCAGCAAGTTGTTTTTAGTATTCCCCAATAAACAACAGGGAAAGCTCCACTTTTTGAGTATTGTGTTCTTGTCTGCCTGTTTTTTTAGATTCTCTGTTTTATGGTGACTGATTTTAAACAGAGGATGGACTGTTTCTTGCAAAACAAGTGATAAAACCCAGCACAGAAAACATCATAGTAAGATTTCATAATCTGGTGTTTTAGGCCACTTCTAATTGGGCTGGCTCGTTCAGTCTCTTTCATCTGTTTGATTAGATAATAAGTTTATTAACATAAAACAAATGAATCAAGATCACTGGACAAATAAAACTAAATCTAGCGAAAGTTATTGGATTGTAGAGAAATTGTGATATTTAGTGGCTTTGACTCAGAGTTGGAAGGAAATTGGTAACACTGGCAAAGCTTCACTTTTGGCTCTAAGTCAGCTTGTGCAGTGAAGTAAAGAAACAAGAGAACATTTTTTTCAGGAATGTCCATAAAACTCAAGCTCTCAGAATTCACATATCTGAAATAAGAGATGTCTTCAAGTCCATTTATTCGTGCAGTTAGTTACTTCTTTTAAAAATATAAAAAAAAATAGCTTTTTTATAACCTGAGTATTGTAAAATATGCAAAGAATAATTACCATGCCTAAATCACAGTTACGAACACTGATGGAGGACAAAATTTGCAATGAAATTTTCTGCAAATGCAAATTGCACAATTCAATTAATGGAATTGAGGAAGGGTCATCTGTGATGAGAAGGCAGGAAAGAGGTAGAATTTATGTTCAGCTGCTCTTGTGTTTGGAAGTCAATCCCATTTTCCAAATTTGCTGTGAAGAGAAACTTCATAATTGTCACTAAAGTCAATAGCAACTCAGTGTTGTCTTTGGTGTAGTTGATAAGATTTTATTCACCATAAAATTGATTGATTTCTCATAGAAACGGATATATGGATATTTTTTTGTCATTGTTGACAAAGTACAAAAGCTATTGCTATCAAATGTCAGTGCAGTCATCATTCCAACCAAGCCTGGTAGACAAAGATGCTCTGTGCTACTACTTGGAAGCTTCCTGAAACATGTACCTTCTCTTATCATTGTCTTTCTTAGGCTGTGTTTCTTGCCACCTGATTTCAATTTCTCCCATCCAGCTCCTACTTTCTTTAAAATACTTCAATCTAGTTTTTCTCCATGCTTCCTCAAAATCTCCTTTCAACCTGCCATCCTTTGCCCTTCCTCCTTCGTTCTCACATGCACAGAATTTCCAGCCTGAAAAAGACAATTTATCTTGGATTTGTGCTTGTGTCAGTTTTTATTTTACAGTGAGTTTAGTCATCCGTCTTTTCTCTTACCAATGTAAATAATTATCATGAAGCCACGAAAATGGCCGCATGTGTTAAAGCCAAGTCAGTATCCACGTTTTTTTTTTTTTAAAAGTCAGGCTCTTTGGAACATATTCAGCAAAACACTTAAGAGTTCTCAAGAAGACAATCTGCGAGTGCCTTGAAACCCACTTCTGTGATATACAACACTAAATCATAGCAACCAGTACTTAAACTGATATCCTTTCACAGACAGGAAACCATCGCAGGATGAAACTGTCATACTTGGCTGCTAATTAGCTAACTTTTGGAGTAGTGTAATTTGAGAGTAATAATAGAATAAGAGGTCTCTTTCAGTACCCCTGAGTGATGTATTGACTTGAAGTTGTGCCACTGGCCTCACCACATGCTTTGGAAATGTGTTCAGGACAGTCTCGTCGAGAATCAATACTGTGTCTATATCACACTAATTAATTATTTATTAATAGTAAGTGTAGAAGATCCCCAGCCCAACAACCAGAGTCCTTATTGATCCGTGGATTCAAACTTTATAGGATTTTTATGTGTCATTATCTTTACCATGTGTCAAGGATCTTATTCTCTGTGATTCTGTGATTCTGCATTAATCTAGCATTTCATATAACAGGGATATTCTGTTTTCAAATGCCTAATTAAAGACGCCAGTCCCCCTTATACTCAGTTGAGAGAGTCAGGCTCTTCCCAAAGTTAATTGTGGGCCAATAAATTAGGCTCCTGCCTTGAATGGCTACCTGGGAAAAAAATTACGCCCTTGTGCAAATAAAAAGGAGGGTCAATAGCCCTTGCTAGTTACTAGTGTGAATATCAACCTTGTTCTTTATTCTCGACTTGTAACTATACATTATGCAAATTATTCAGAAGATTTAAATTATATTTACTTTCCATTAATGTGCTTACATGCCTGACTTGCCTCTATGGAGAGGGAATCTGGGGCTTTTTTCCTAATACCAGCATGGGAACACCTGGGTGGAGGATGGACTGAACCTCCTTAACACCATCGTAATGTATAAACCAGTTCTTCAGTTTTGACCACTCGGAGTGAGACTCTCAAGATGGCTTTTCTTTAACTAGACCTACAAAATATATCATGACAAGGAGTGCCTTAATGAATTTATCCAGTTGACTTTCAACTCTGTTTTAATACGCTACTGATATGTCTTAATTTGTGGATGGAGAAAATTATGAGACCTATAAGTCAAATGGGAGAGAGGATAAGAACTCCAAACTGACAATTTGATTAATATGAATTAGTACAAGTTTAGTTTAGTACTTCATTAGTTCATGTCAGCAGTGATAAAAACCAACATTAATGATGATACAGAAATGCTGAGCTTTTAAAGTTCTAACTCAAGTGTTCTTGTACATGCTGCAAAACAGCCTTGTTGACCCTCAAACGCCTACTGTAGGGTTAGACAAAGAGGGAATGTAAAAGAATAAAGCTGGAAAGAATGAAGAATCTTTAGTGGGGATGGATATCTATAAGTTGAGTAAGGTTTTCAGAAACCTTGATGGTATTATCATTCTTAGTTTTTGAAATATCCATCAGTTTAGGTAAGCTGATAGCAGATATATGTGCCATAACCAGATATTTAAGTGTGTGAAAAAGAGTGAACTCCCTCAATGACTGCTGTGGGAATTAACCCAAGGACTGAAAAAGAAAGTTCAGCATGTGAAATTCTTGGTCCCAAGTCCATGGGACTTTCTGGGAAGAAAAAATTCCTATCACCAGATCCTGATGGCATCACATTTATGGAGAAACATAAGGAGCAATCAATCAACTAATTACAGCTTAGATTATGAAGTGGTCTGTGTGTCAAGACTAATACTCTGAAATGGATCTGCTGGCACAGTGGCAACAATTACAGAGCAGTGTGTAGGAGGTAAGAAGCTTCTTTATTGCTTTCACATATTAAGACACATAGGGTTTGAGAATCCAAGAAACTCGACTCCAGCAGGGTGATAGGAGTGTGGAAGACAATGGCAAACTTTGTACGAGAGAAATACATGAGAGGTTTACTACGGCAAGAGTTGACAGTGTCCACATTCATCTTTTCATCATGACTCTCCGAGGTCTGGATGTTGGAGAGTCGTTCAAACGCTGATATCGGCCAAAGAGACAGCTCACAAAGGATTAAATGAGAAGAAAGAGAAGCGTGTCCCATAAAACTTGGATTGGAAAGAAGCTAAGCCTGTCATGTTCCTTGGGGGAAGAGAGCTCCCGACACCACACACGTATTATAATTTCTTGATTTCCATCTTTTAGAACCTTTCTGAGGACACCTTGTCAATCACCACACAGTCCCACTGCTGACACTGAGGGTGACTGTAAGAATGACCAAATGTGAGCCTTGATTTCCCAAGAATATATAATAATAACAACAACAACAACAATAACAATAATGATTTCCTGGTTTTGCCCAGGATGCACTTCCTGTAACTGGCTCTATGGGGAGTGACTCCTTACATCTTCACAGGGCTCTGCTCAGCCCACCAGTTCTCCACGGGGTGACAGGGATGTTACCCCTATGCCTGTCCTAGCAAGAACAGGTACAACACTGCACAAAACTCTGGAGCCAGAGTGAACAGTGCCTACACTTTTACATGGGCAACTCCAGGTTTATCTCATACGGAGGCTGAGATGACCATACTCGTGGGTTCATCTCTAAGTTCTCGTGTCAATGCTCTTCAGCCTGTTGAAGTGCTGCAAATGAAGTGAATGTGAAGAGCAGAATAACTGATGCATAAAAAAAAATATCTAATCCTCTTGGCATCGAAGTTATAACCTTCTGATTTCAGGGAGCTGGTCCTTAATTCTGGTCTGATTATAAGGTAGTAATCTCCTGTTCTCAGAGAGGACTTTGTCTCAAAATCTGAAGAGCTAAACTTCAGAGTTTATTGCTCACTTTTCTGCTTGCAGGTTTATTTTATGAGGGAGACATTCTTATTTTTTGCAAAATGCTTTTCCTTGTGTGCTACTGTACCAACTATTTGAAGTAAATCTGTCTTATATATGGAGCCACTTCAGAGTGGGCGTTTTTGGGTATTTTTTTTTTTTTAAATCAGGGCACTATTACATTACTTGGTATAACAAAAATAAACCAAAGGTTTTTCTTCCGGGAACTAACTTCACTCTGCTTAGAGATATATAAAGGGATAGCCTCAGGCTTTTATGATGTAGAAGTAAAAATTAATAGCTAAGTGGTACGTTATACTTTGTCTAAAAAAGCTCATTTAATTTTATGGCATGGGGTTTGCATCTGTTTTTCTTTTTCCAATGATATTTTACAAAGGTTTGGGCCACAGCTTTCAAAGTCACTTATATAACACACACACACACACAAAAAGGACTTTAAAAAACACGTAAAGAACCATTGTGGAAAAAGAATAATGAGTTTCCTCATGTTCTCCAGTAAGCATCCTGTACGTTATTGGGAGATCCTTCATCAAAGAGGGTGGTCCACTGGTAATGTACAAAAAAAGGATAGTGTACAAAAATTAAATTATTATTTGACCCCACATCATTATATGCCACATAACTAATTAAAGCACCCTTTAAACAATGTACTCTTAATGTGCCGTCTGTTACTTGCATGACTCACTCATCTTTCAGGAAGAATAAGCGATTTGTGTTGGAGGGGAGTTGCTGAGGATGTTTTTTGGGGCTGGCAATTGCTGTCACTGCGATGTTAAATCGCAGGCCCGGGCGCGGGACAGAAAGAGAGGGGCTTATCGCCAGCCAGGAAAAGAGCAGCCCAGGACTGATAGCTCTGACTTAGGGCCTTGTTTGAAAAGTTATGACTCAGAGCAAGCAGCCAAAGCTCCTCAGCCTTCCCCAGTTCACGCCAAAGCCACCATTAAGAGCCCTAATGTTCAGGTTGCGTGCCTCACTCTGATTATTTTTGGGAAGCGGATCACAGCATGCCTTTCCCCCCCCAACCCCTCCCCAATAAGCATTCATCTTCATTTGCTGGATGAAGGGAGCTCTCAGAGAAAGCTCTGTACATGGGGCAGGATAATGGCAATTTCTGCCAAGCTCTGTAACTGTACAGGGACTCTGAGCGTTTCCTTTCTTTCTTGGAGTCGTAAAGTAAAAAGCACATATCATAATAGCTCTCCCGGATACAAGTACGAGCAAATTACACTTATGGATAATAATTTGTGAGGGGATGGAGCTCTTCGGTCTAAATCTGCAAGTAGTGCTGATAAAACCCTATCACACAAGCACACAGAACATACAAGAGGGTGTTATGCAGCAATATCAAAGCTTTAGAAACTTAAGCAGAAGATTAATTTCTTTTTTTATTGGCGCTCTTTTCCCTGCTGCCTCATTCTTACAGCCAGATTTCTTTAGCAGCACGCATCCAATTTACAGGGACAGCACACATTACATTTAACACATTGCAGAAGTGACCTTAGATAACTTGTATACACCTCAGAATACTATGATTTAAAACTCTAGGAGTGCTAGTGCTCCTTGGAAATCATGAGAATGAGTTTTATTTTCCTCATTTCCAGTTCAACAGTATTGTGAGATAGCTGAATTTAAAACCTTACTAGTCCAGGACCAAGAGTTGGCTCTCTCAGCATGAAGCCAGCATAATTTTGAGAGAAAGAGATAATAGATGAGGAGATTAAATTCCATTTTTCAAGGGGGTTAGAAATTTTTTCTGAATTTATCCAATCCCATCAGCCCTAAAGGGGTATTCTAGTCCAACATTGTGAGAGCACCATTTAGCACATATCATATAAGCTCATACCTATTTATTTATAGAGAGAAAATATGTAGCTATACTCAAGCAAAAGCAAATGGATTCTCAAGACGATCACAGTGTTAAACGTGCAGAAGTTGATGAACCCAACACTAACATTGTAAATATTTCCCTAATGCTGTCCCTCAAGAGTATGGGTCACCAAATGGTCCATACACATTCAAATTATAGGATATAGGATATTGATATGATATGATATATGTCAAAGAAGATGGTAATTTTTGAAGGACAAAAATCCTAGCCGTTGGGCACAGTGACATCTGCCAGCCTGACTGTGGAAATATTAAAAAAGTTTAATGATACAAATGAGGAATTGGGCACAGTGACATCTGCCAGCCTGACAAGGAATTATTAAAAAAGTTTAATGATACAAATGAGGACCCAACTGCTACTGAGGTCCTGCTGGATCTATAACTAAAGCTAACTGAGATTTCTAGCAAGGCATTTACAAGTACAAAGTGCCTCCTGATCAATAGGAAGTAAACTCTCTGAGTACTTCCTCATGGGGATTAAAAAATACACCGACATGCAAAAAAATGTCAATAAACTGTAATTTCCCCCTCTCTCATCACCCACCTGCAAACACACACACTCACTCTAGAAACTAGAGGACTCCAAACTCATTAAAACATGAAAAAAAGCTGTTTCCACAACAGGGACAGGATCTATCATTTTTAAAGGGAAACATCTTTGTTTCATTTTCTAGATATTTGTAAGTTTTGCTTATATTTTTCTCCCCCCAAAAATAAACTTTACATTTTTATTTTTCTGCCTACTATTTTCTTCTCTCCCTTTCCAATTTCTACCATGGAAAATAGTCTCAAGAAAGGAAATAAAGAAAAGTTCTCATGAAAGGGGAAAGTATCACAGCTGAAAATGATTTTTCCATTCTAGGTCTGTTGCACAGTTTGTGTATGCTCTTTTTACAAAAACAGGAGGAGGAGATAGGAAACTTTCACAACACATGTAATTATATGAAAGATGTCAGTTTCTCATTAAAAAATAAACACAAAAAGAACCAAAAAAACCCCAAACCTTGTGAATTTTGATTAGCAGAAATGGCCAATGTTGTACATCAGAATGTTGTACTTCAGCAAAAAATGAGGAGAGGAGACAGAAGAAAGAAAATAGGACTAAATGGTGGTCTCATTAATTTTACAAAGACTCCATGAGGAGGAGCCTATGATGGATAATAAGATAAAAAACCCAAAACAAACAGTGACATGCAGGGAACAACAGCATTTATAAAAGTTATGTGTACTGTGTTACAAAAACTGATGGAAATTAAACAAAAGCTCCAGGTCAGTGTCTGGTATGAAAGAAGGAGGCACGAAATCATGGTCACTTTTCAACGCGTTCTTAAACTGGGTGCTGAGTGGGTTAGATGAGTCAGAAGACCTGACTTCAGATGACCCAGAGCTAAACTCCTTCGTCTGCTGATAGCCCTGTACAAGTGTCAGACAGGCTTGGATAAATGATGGAATTCTTCGTTTCATTTGACATTGGTCAATTCAGACTCAAATGCCAAGAGGACAAAGCAGATGAATCTTGGTGAAGTAACGAAGAGTTACGTGGTTGAAATGCAGCCACAGTGAGGCTGGGAGCAAACTGTTTCATACATTTAGTGGCATCAGGTGCCAACAATATAAGCAGTGGCACTAGAGGAGGCTGAAGGAAGAAGAGAAGGGAGTCTTCTGAAAGGTGATAGATGTGAAATAGAATGATCTGGGATGGTACAAAGGGAACAGGTTTTAAAAGTCAGCATATGGGTCTGGTTACACCCGAAAAGGATATGATGGTGAGATACTGCTGAAAACTGAGAGGCTACAATGCAAACCAAACGCATATTTAAGAACAGACATGGTCACTTTGAAGCAAGAATCAACCACTGGTTAGACTGAGGTTTAGGCACCGGCCCAGATCGTCCAGAGAAGCTGTGGCTGCCCCATCCCTGGAGGGGTTCAAGGCCAGGTTGGATGGGGCTTGGAGCAACCTGGGCTGGTGGGAGGTGTCCCTGCCCAGGGCAGGGGGTGGGACTATTCTATTATAAAGTGCTTTGACAAATTTGGGCATAATGGAAGAAGTTGTCCTTGATGAGAATGACCAGCAATACTGTACTCCAAAGATCTGACAGAATGCCCTCAGATTAAGAGACATAATTAATTTAGTAGATAAGTTGATGTGTATTTGAAACTCTAGAAGAAGATAATCTTGATTTTTTGCTGGTTTTTTTTTTTGCAATTTTGGGGAAGTAACAGGTGCAAGCCATTACAAATAAGCAGATTTTAGCATCTGTAAGCTGTAGAACTACACAGAGACTTATTTTAGGCAACATTACTCAGGAAGACACTGATGGCCAGGTTTCTTCCAGGCCTGTTGGTTCACAAGCATCATGAAAAAGCATTCTAGCCTAACGTGGGGGTTCTAGGTTTCAGCTTGCCTGCCTTCCCTTTTCTGTTCTGGATTTTCTTCCCTGCTTTATTGACAAAAGTGTTGTTGCTCACATCAACCACCTTATGCACCACTTGGACAATCTGCAAAACGTGACAGAACGGGTCTCTGTTGGAGCATAGACCATGGAGTAACTCTAAGCAGGTTCTGCCATCACACTTGTAGAGATCTTACTGCTGAAGTTCAATGATATTATCAGGTTGTTTCGTGAAACGAGGCTGTCTTTCACCCTGGCACAGGAGACACTGGTGGATATATGCAAGTTTTGGGGAACTCCCCGGGGGGGTTCTGTTTTAACCTATTCTGATAGCGATGCAGGAAAGAAATGAGAGACATAGTGTATGTAGCAGATGTTTAATTGCATCTGGGGAAACATTCATTATAGGTATCATTCACACCATACTTTACCTGTTCCTCTGGCGTACACCTGTGTGTTAGTAGTGCACGTGGTGGTAATGTGAGAAACTCTCACTACTAGCCTTTTAAATTTTACTATGCCCTCTTTTTTAAAATGTGCTAAATTAGATACAGAAACAAAGAAACACACCTAAATAAACAAAGGAACATAAGGAACACGAGCAATGCCACACTGCCAGAAAGAGCAGGTGGAAATGTAAGTTTAAGGGCCATTAAAGCACTGCGAAATTTTTCAGTGTGTCACAATTACAGGAACACCTGGGTCAAATAAATTAGGACTAATCCATTGGGGGTGTTCTTTACAGTCTACTCTGGCCCCAGAATGGCTTGACCCTAACCTGTAATTCCGAACCAAAAAAAAAAGAACAAATTACAAAGGAAAGCTTACCAGTTCAGGTGGCTGTTGTCAAGGTAATCCATGGCTTTGTAAGAGACTACAGAAGGGGAGGGGAAAGAAGACCTATAAGGAAATGTCTCCATGGGCCTTAAAGAGGAAATTCAGTATGCATATGTGTTTTGCCAGTGTGTGAAGCTTGATAAGGGGCCTGCCTCTGATTGCCACGTGACTTCAACCATAATGAAGGCAGCGCTGATGTACAACTAAAGGTAAGGTTGGGTATGAAAGCTATTTTCTGAAAATTGTTCAAATGCTGGATCAAGTTTCCCAATTTCCAAAGCCTGAGAAGACATTCTGGTCAAGTAATATGCCTGTAGCTTTAAGGTGAAGTCTGCAGGAACACCCCTTTTCCTTTGCTCCTTGGAAGGGAAAAGGAACTGGTAAATATAAACTATCCCGGGAAGCACTGAAAGTTGAGGGCTTTCTATTAATGCACCTCATAGTGGTCCCACCAGCAGGAACACTGCAGCCTCCCATTCACTTCCTTCATTTTATCCACTGGGGCAGTGGAGCGAACTTCTCTTGGACCTAAAAGAGAGTCAGAGAAAGGCCAGAAAGTATTCTCCACTCCTGATAATTCTGCTAAAGATACTGTGTTTTCTTCTTTAGAAAAGTGGTAATTAATTAAGAGAACAGACGTTAACCTCTAAATTTTTCCCATGGCACAGCTTTCTGCCAAGAAATTTTCACTGTTGCAGGGATAATTTTTCAAAGGCACAAAGTTTGAATTAATTAAAGGGTTAACAATGGTTTTAAAGTAAAAAAAACAAATCTCAAGGTAGCTATACGTATATTCGCTGTGCTCTAATATCCCGTTGTACTAGGTAATAACAGCCCCAAGAACTATAGAGTTGATACGATAACTACCATCCTAGCACACACACACACGCGCACACAAATTAATCTTACCTAAAAAAGCAAACCACTTTCAAATCTTCTGTGAATTCAGCAAGCAGAAGCAGATCGACAGCTAAGCATGGAACGGTGCTTTCTTTGCTGAATTGTATGCAACAGCCTTAACAAACAAATGCACAAATGCCTGGAAACACATTGAACCTCATTTACGAAGTTCTAATATATCTAAGGAAATTCAAAGAACATAAATTCAACCTTTTTAATAACTATGCCAGCACTTAAAACAAAGGAACTTTTAAAACAAGAGTTCCTCCTTTTTACAAGGGTTCTCCTCCCTGTTAGATTGAGGCAGTAATATCTCTGCTTCTGAAAACAGATCATCTAAAATTTATTATCCTAATCTACATGGAAGGAGTCCTAATGCCACAAACAAACTGAATTGTAGTACTTTGAGGACATTGATGAATGGGAGTTGAAATGAAAGAAAGAGAGGACTGGACCAAGTGAAACAGTATTAACGTGTCCTTCTCTTCAAGAAAAAAAAAAAAAAAAGAGCTGTTCTTAGCGGGATGCAACTATTATCTCTTTAGAAAGACCAGATTGTGAATTTTGTTACAATGTGGGCAAGGCTGTAGGATGACCCACCCCCTTGAACAGAAGCAGAACCCAAAGTCAAATAATCCTTGTTTCAAATCACAGCCCTTTGAAGGCTGGTGTTTCTGAAGGGATGAGCAGTTGAAGATGAACTCGGGGATCACAAGCTAAGTTCATAAAGGTTCTAAATGGTACATCAGGAATCTGAAACCTGCATTTATCTAATGTGAAGTCTTTCAGAAGCTCAGGTAGAAACCCACCAATTTTTACTGGAAATACAAGGAAACATCAAAGTCCTGATCTAAAAAGCTGCCTGTGCCGTATCTCCAGTAGCCATCTTAAATGCGCTGTTGTGGGGCTTATCCTGCCAGCAGAAGACAAATTTATTTTGATTTCATGACAGTATTTGTCTAGACCATAACTGACCTGCTTTTACATCAGTTTAAATTTTCATGAGGTTTTACAATTACCAAAATTTAGACAATGAATATATTTACATATGTTCGATACCTACAACAAACAAATCTGACCTAGAATACAGACACCTGTAGAAGGCCGAAGAGGGTACAATAGCTTTATAAGCTTTACTTCAAGGTTAAGAAAAAACATTTTCAAGACACAGGATTTCAATGCGACCCATATGAAGAAATTTTTGCAACATGAGAAATTGAAATGTTAGAATAAAGAACTGCACATAAAAGGACATTTTTACATACAATGGGATTGTAATGCCATGTCATTTCAAAATTTGCACAGAAATATTCTGTCATAAATTATACAGAATTTCCATTTTAACTTTGATGCATGAATCCATTTGTCTGTATTTTCATATGTTCCCTAAGAAAACAGCTAAGTTTTGTTAGGTAGAACCCAACATAAAATCAGCTAAGAATCCTCATGAAGTTGGCACATTTAATCTGAAGGAGTTTGCTAGTAAAAACTCGACTCTAAATATTTGGCATAGCGTTCCAGGAATAAGCCCACAAAGATAAATGAATTTGCATAAAATTTCGTACAGATAACAGACATACTACTCATCTTTCACATAGTTTCCCTACCGCTCTCGTTTCTAGTAGCTTTCCTTATAGGGAGTGAATCTAGAAAGAAAAAGTAAATCCTGACTCACATTTTTCAGTGACAGTGACATTTTCTACAAGTCCCAGTGTCAGTAAACAGCAGTCAAGACCCTCTTGTTTAAAATGTAATTTTTGTTTTAGCTATGAATGGAGACTCTAGGCTATTTAAGGGAGCTCTGCTATGTTATTTCCATTATTTTAAAGAGAAACTGAGGCTTTCTGGAAGGCATTAAAAGTTTCAGCCATCTAGTGCTGGAATTGTAGACCAAACCATCTTAACATGTTGTTGACAAACAGCTTTTGGTTGTACCACATCCTTTGAACTGTGTGTTGGCAGCTGGGAGGTTGCTCACAATGACTGAGGAAAGATCAGATGTCAGGAAAAAGATGAAGGCAAGAACAGAAAAGACACCGCAGAGGTTTAGATCCAGTGGAGTCGACTGGAAAGGTACTTTGCAAATGCAGGTATGTTGTACGTAATATGCAAATGCATATACAGTAGGTTCATCTTTTTCTTTATGTTCACTGAGTGCTTAGCTCTAGTGAGGGGAGGGAGAGCATGTTGAGAGGTTTTGGCAAGGGCCGAATTAAATTTCTCTTTCTATTTGTGTTGGCCAGAGCCAATGAGATGCTGAAGGAAGCAGACGTCTGTTGGGTTGCTTGGCTGCCAGAGGTACCAAGCGTGAAAACCTGAGCAAAAGGAGCAGACCTGTGTGAAATGTTGGTGCAAGTCCCACCAAACTGAAAGCCTGAAGACATATGGAGAGAAAGCTTAATACCTGAGTCTAAACAACTTGATGTTTTAACCTCTTTTCAGTTATTTCAACACAGAAGACTAGTTATGAAATTGTAGGAGGCAGATTTCAGGAGCTTTGTGCTCCCAGGCAGAACTGGAACATTTCTGGTGGATATGAAAAAGGATGAGAATGCAAAATACAGGAACTTAGTTTAAGACCAAAGGGCCAACCTTGGCATGGAGATAATGAGGGACTGGGGAGAGCACGTGGGGCAGTGTGCTGTCAAGTGGGAGAGGAAACAGGGACTGAGCAACCATGTCTGAAATGAATGAGGAAGATTGGTGTCAGAGTAGGAGAAATTTGAAGGCAAGACATGTTAATACAGGAAATTCCCATAGGACCTGAAAAAAAACATGGTAGGAGGAGCAAGGCTGTGTTAATTGAGAATGGATAGTCACAATGAGGAAATTGTTGTGTTTTGTCACAAAGACCAAAAACCAGACCAAACCAACGGGAGAGCGTGGGACAGTGGCATCTGAGTTGGTGTAGATTTTGGCTGCCTGGAAAAAAAAGGTGTTCTTGCCCAACCTACTGTTCTCGTTTTTTTTTAAAAAAATCTTTCTAGGACTATTCTAATGCAAGGCACACAGTCTTTTCTTTTGCTATAATGGAAATGATAGTCCCCGAGAGTGGGCCACAGTTTAGGGAGTGTAAGTTTAAACCTTTTGCAATGAAATGCAGACTCACTCCTGTGTTTCCCAGTTGCCAATACACCCAAAGCAATGGATCAAAAAAGTCAGGTGGCTGCTGGTAAGTGCTGTGAAGCCTACTATAGAGTCTGTCAAGTTATAACTGTTAAATTATAAATGCACCAATGGAATATGATTGTTAACACATTGTTTAATGGATAATAAAAATGTTGGTACTCCTAGAAACTATTGTGAAAATTAATGGAGACTTGCAGGTATTTAAAGAGTGTCTAGAAAAAACAAAATGCTGGTAAAACCGGCTTCATGTTTTATATGCATACACCTGTGAATTTATTTATTATTTTGGCTGTTGAGTTTAATATTTGCAAAGGCTAGGGTTTTAAGTTTAAATGAGAGCTAAGTGTTCTTGCAGCTCTTGTAGCCAGATGTGTAGGTATGAAGCTATCTACAGGAATAAGTCGTTGTAAGTGGAAAGATATAAAATGAGCAGGATGGAGAGAACTGAAGGACCGAGTTCAGTTGTAAAGAAGATTTTCATCTCCTCTCCTGCACCTTTTCCATCCCACCATGGCCATCCCCAAGCTGTTTCCTTGGCTGTGGAGTGGTTCCTTGCAGCCAAGGAGAAAGATGAGGAGTGGCAGAAAAGAAAGGAATTACCTGAGCTTCGTGTCTCCTCTGGCTCTGGCAAGAAAGAGTAGACCTGGAATACAGCCAGGAAGAGTCATTCTCAATCACTAGGTGGTGGCACTCAGTCACCAAAAAATAAAGATAGTCTGGGGGAGCTTGGGGTATCCCAGCTCTGGAGGGTCTTTAGGTACAAGGAGAACAAGCGTTTTCAGGAATAACCCAGCTAGAGCTGATCGTATCTAGGGGCAAGAGACAGACCAGATGACTTCTTCAGTCCCCTTTCCAGTCTATTTTTCTCCAGCTGTAGACCCCATCCCTTGTACAGATGATATTTGTTGCAGTACTGGCTATAAAGCAATAGTACCCAATTTTCCATTGCTGAAGAGGCCAATAATTCCTTATTCTTATTCAAGACCAGAAACTGATTTTTTTTATTTAATCTGTGTACACGAATCCCACTGACAGCAGTAACCTCCAGCAGAACATCCTGTGTCTGCAGAGGGATGAGAGTGGCTTTTAACTATTTTTTACTTTAATGTATTTTCACACAGTCTTCTTTACCCCCAAACTGAGACAGCAAAAAACTTGATAGGTACAAATAATAATATTTGTTCAGAAAGGCAGGCAGTAAACCTTTCACAAACAATGTCACTGTAACCCTTAAATAGTAATTGTAGTGCCTGAGGCATCTGATAAAGGATACTAGTGTTCTTGCTCCATTGTGTCAGGCAGATGCATCAATCAAACCCCATAATGGCCTAAATTGGGAAATAGGGTACTGGGAATAAACAGTTCTAAAAAGAGGTGAAACTTTGTGACAAGCAGCCTTAACAGAGCAATCTTGGTTCTAAACATAGAAGCAATTTCAGGGCTTCTCTGGAGGCAAAGGACAATTATTGCCTAAACAAATAAACCAGTGTCTCGCTACCTCGGGCATTGACTAAAGTTACTTTGAAACAGAGTTTTGAGACCGGAGTAGTGGGGTTTCAGGGATGTTGTAGCCTGACCCATTAACTTTCATTGAACTGCTCACGGACATCCTTTTAGATAATCCATAAATGAAGCTGGAATAGAATGGGAAAACTGGAATTTGTTATGATTTTAGCATCAGTTCTGCTGCCAACAAAAATAACTAGGTCTTAACTAAGATTGAGCGTGTTTCAGGCTCTGAATTTGAATCCACATGCATGCTGCTCACTTCAGGTTCTAAAGTTCAATAAAAGACCTGAACTTCAGCTTTTATTTGGAGTGTTTATTTAAATCTGTATGGCAAGCTGGCAGCAAATTTGACTGTTAAATAAAAAATTAAAATAAAGGGGTTTATCTGGCCATTTACACTGTATTGTGCTGAGGGTCTCAGTGCCTTGTAGGTGAGGGTGGAGTCCAGAGCTTGCAGATTCGTGCTCTCATTCATACTTGCACCATGCACTGAAGGGTATTGTACAACCACAGAGGGAAAAAGTGTTTCCCGAGATTTTTTTCCTTTGGGAATGGTGGTCATTCAGGCTTTGAGAGTAATTTTAGATGTCACAAGGATTTAGGTTTCCCTGATAGAGGTTATCCTTTGCTATAGCTTGTGGTTGAATTTTACCCCCAAGATTAGCTGACAGTATTTTCGATAGGGATTAACTAAGACACAAAATTCAAATAAAGTCTTTATGTGAACATAATCAGCATTGTTCTCCTGGCATTATGATTTTAATGAAGTCTTGAAGATAATGCATAGTCTTGTTTTATGTTGCGTCACCGTCCTGTGAAATTCCATCTAAAACGATTTAGCTTCAAATGTGAAGCTCCATCCACCTGTATCGGGTGTAGCACCACATTGCTCCAGGGGGACAATTCAGTCGGTGCTTTTGCGTCTGAGGACAACCCGGCTGATCAGCAGCTGCTCAGTTCTGATCTCATTCTTTACCAGAAGAACTTAAAATAGCTCCCCAACTCCCCGTGTAGCCCCCCGTTTAAGCAGTTACACCCGATGAAGAGATGCTGCCCTGTCTCAGTTTAATTCCATTTCCCACGCATATGGTGTTAGGATTTGTGTGCACAAACAGACAATATGGACTGAAAGATGGGACCGTTGTCTTCCTCCTCTACCAAGCAATCTGTGGGTAGGTTGGTTCCAGTAACTGAATTTTATTAGTGTTTGGATTTTTCTGGTTTCTTCTGTGCTAATCCAAGCGGAACGGTGTTTTCTTAGAGGTTTTCTTCTTCCTTCTCTGTGTTTGCTCTGGCATCAGTACCGTCAACTCTTTATTTAGTTTTTTTAGCTACTTTCTTAGTGTCTCTTCTAGAGAGACTAGAAGTATTAGAGACTCTTCCTTGTCCAACTGTCATTGTGCTGTTGTGGCATTTTGTATAATTCAAGGAATGCAAGTTTCCTTTTAATTTATTCACTTTCTTTTTACTTTCTGGTTTAGATGGTTTTCTTTTCTTACTTGCATTGCCCTGACACTTCAGATCCACATCTCCCCACTGCTCATTCTTCCTGTATATCTGTATCATACTTTCTCTGTCATTGTTTTGACAACATAAAATATACTAACATGGATGGGCTGAGGGGACATCATTTATGGGAATGAGCACCCTATCTTTACACATTCCTGTTGGATTTCCATTGAGTGAGTACACCTGTTCTTCTATGAAAATAAAAAAATAAAAAAGAAAGAAGAAAAACCATATTAAATGCTGTTCTTTCTATTTTTTCAACTCTAGAAAATACCCAACCGCATTATAACTGGAAAGGATGGCACTGTACTAGGATTACCAAGCAGTATGAGACTCTAAGACTGGAAAAAACACCCATATTAGATCAAAACAAGATCCACGTAATGCCATATTCTGAATCCAACAATGACCAAATCCAGAATCCTGAAAAGAGTATGAAAATGGGCAAATCTAGGTGCTATTTCCCCCAAGGACTTTCTCAGTCATTTGTGACTCACTGTGCAGCTCAGTTCTAAAGATTTACAATTTGTAATAGAGGGGAAATCCAAATTTTCACACAAAACTGATGCAGTATTCCATGCAATATTTTCCATATTGTTATAAAAAATGTCTTTCAGTGCATTTCTGATATAATCGCCTATATTTAATTTTGCTATAAACACAAAAAAGAGAAAAGCCAGCAATGCAAGGTAATTTAGCTGTAGACTAAACCACCATTTACTTCAAAAATCTTTACATTGGATGTTTTCTAAACTCCATTAGTTATGGATGAGAAAAACTTTTTAGACAATGTTTTGTTAGATTAGAAAGTGAACTTAATGGTTTGGAGCTATTTCAAAATTAAGATTTCACAAGTTGTTTTGACATTTCTTTTCATGGGGTTCAAAGGCACAAGGGCATGTAGCAACTGGAAAGGGAAAAAAGGTTTACCTCGTGTGTAACCTTGTGAGTTTTTAAGGTTTTTTTCAAGGGAAATTAGGCTGGATCTAATTTTATTCTTGGGCGTTTTATCATCCCTAACATTGCTTACTTGGTCCAGTAGAGAGAACTGTTAAAGATGCCTGTGAATAGGTAGCAGTGTTGTACTCCTCTCTGATATGGACCTTGTCTTTCCTTCTATGTGGGCAGTATCTAATGTCGTACTATCATCCCGAGAGGGGTTAGTGCAGGCCAAAAAGTCTTGTGTTACTTGTAAAGGGTAGAGCTGAGGAACACACTGTGAATTTAGAAGTCGCTTTTGGTGTGAATTTTGCCAAAGCTTTCATACATCTGATGCTCGCTGGTTCTTCCAATCGGTCACTGCATCGATGTGGCACGAAGAACGTTCACATTTCCACCCCGTGACCATCACATAAATCTTTCCTGCTGCTGTGCAGAACGAGCAGCCTGGGAAACCCTGTGGCCAAACCGTCCTCAGCACCAGACTGATAAAGCATTTAGCATTTGTCAGTTGCTGGAGGAAAGCTGGATTATAGTGTATAAATCCAGCACAATACTTTGGCCTGAAAATACTCAATGGGATTAAGTTACTTTTTTTTTTTTCTTTCTCAAAAATAACACTATTAAAGGGATTTTGACAAAGATTAAACAGAAAAACAAGAACTTTGTCTCTAGCATTGTAATGCGTCTTTACACTTTATTTCAGAAGTATTAGGACTACGTACAGTACATATTTTTTTTTACAGTTGAATCCTGTAGTTTCTCTTACACTTTTTTGTTCTTGAAAATCTTGCAGTGGCTCCTAAATGAAGTGGTAAATTACATCCAGGCATTCAATGCATCGGAGGTGTGTCCCAAACTGCATTGTCATTGGCAGACAAATTAAAATCATGGAATCAGAGAATCATAGAATGGTTTGGGTTGGAAGGAACCTAAAAAATCATCTCGTTCCATCCCCCTGCCCTGGGCAGGGACACCTCCCACCACACCAGGTTGCTCCAAGCCCCCTACAACCTGGCCTTGAACCCCTCCAGGGATGGGGGTTCAAGCAGCCACAGCTTCTCTGGGTAACCTGGGCCAGGGTCTCACCACCCTCACACCAAACAAGTTCTCCCTGGAGCCTTCTCTTCTCCAGGCTGAACCCCCTCAACTCTCTCAGCCTCTCAGGGCAATGCATGGGTTGCGGATCTCAGGGGAGCATCAGGGCAGGGTCTGTCAGCCAGGACTTGTCACATTCAAACCCTCTGCCTTCATATTAAGGGAAAAAAAAAAAAAAAAAGAAGCTTGAAACATTAACTGTAGTTCAATAGTGAGAGAAGAAAGCCCCCCATTTCCTTCTGCTCCTGTTCAGCTGAGTGTTAAGAAGCCTCAAATGTCTCCTAAACACAGAAAATGCTGTCCTTAGCAGGCAGAGATTGGGGGTGGAGGTGTTAATTGAAGGCAGGCAGAGTGGCAATTAGTGCCAGCCCTTGAGAAACTTATAAGGTTGTGGTGGGAAAGGGGTTCTTCCACTCTGCCTCATCCCAGCTCTCACCATCTGATCTCATTTTCTGGATGCTTTGCTGGAGTCTTTGAGGTCACCTGCGCTGCAGCGGTAAGTGCTCACCACTGTTCCTGGAGCTGATGGGAGTTTGTCTTTGATGCTGGAAGCTTCAGTGAATGTTGCTTTTCCTACTTTAAAAGCAGGGAAAACTTCAGCTAGGTTGCTTATGTATGCTGCAGCTCCCTGTAAGTTTTTCTTAAATACCTGAGAACCAAAATATTGTAGTTTAGGTAGCCAGTTGTAATATCTCGTAAGAACTGTATTTTTATTTTTTTTTCCTGTTTGCTCACCACTCTCTCACGGGCTGAACTCTCCAGCCAGGCTGTGTGTTCTTCAATGTGTAATCTGGGGCTGTGAAATAGATGAACCTTTTCTTGCTGCTGTTGTTTTGCTCAGAAAACCTGTGATGCAAAGGGAGATAGGAACATTAAGGTTATGAGCTACAGCTGCCTGAGGTAGTACAGTAGTATTTCATTACTGAAGTATTTCAATAGTGAGCCAAAATATTTTGGATTTTGTTTACTTTTGAAGTTGAAATTTTCCACTGTTTAAATTTCCCTAAATAGCTTTAGAGGCTATGCAGTCTGAAAATGGTCCTAGATATCTCACAGTGGACATCCAGAATTAATGAAGCTGTTTTTCCGCAGTCTCTCTGTGTTACTGGACTTAATAATAGATAGAATAATAGAACATCACCATTAAGAAGAGTTGTGAAATTAAATTAATGTTAAGGCATGTGGTACTGGAGTGTAAACTCTTTGAAAAACTGTTGGGAAAGTAGGACTGTGTTCAAGCAAGATCGCTGGAGGATCATAGTTCTGGAATTAAACAGGATTTGGGTTGGAATTGATGCAGGTATTTAATTTACTAAAGCTTTGAGCTCATACCAGAGGCACTTTGGGATTTTGTGAAGCTGCTGTAAGAACATTGCAAATTGAATGCAAGTGCTACTTCTGAAAACCTTGCACAGCATCTTTATGCAGGAGCTCTCTTTTTATTAATTATAAAGTCTTCAACGTGTTTCTTGTACCGGGATGGAATTTTTCTCCACATGTACAATAATACAGGATTTGCTAATGAGAATCATGGCCTTTAGGAAGCTTCTACCTGGATTTCCCTGTTTCCAAGGGGGTGGTGGTGGGGGAAGAAGTGTTCTTTCTACAACCTTCACCTTTTTTGAGTGCTGTCAGGTCAGTGGTATTCATGCACTGTTCTTCTCTAGGCTCATCATCCTTCCAGTTTGATGCCCAGACAGTCACGTTGTGCTCCTATGAGCTATGGGCAAAGCCATACCTGCCCATGGGCAAACAGCAGAACCCACCTGAGGTATCCCTCAGCAACTTTGAAGCTTGATGGTGACCTAACTCTCAGTTTTGGAAACATCACTCTTTAACAGTGGCATGTGCTCGTCTGTCCCCGTGGCGTGTTAATGATTAATGTTAATATTGATGTTGTCTTAAGCATGTCTGAGGTTACTGTACAAGTTCACAGTGCTTGCTCCTCCTCAATTGGAGGAGACACTGGGGCTTAGGAGGCTCATGCACGGATTTTTATAGGATGTCAGAACAAAATGATTTTTTTATTGAGGAAGGGTCAAACAAGTCGTGCTTTTTGTTGTGTCACACTAAACAATATAAGAAGCACGTTAAAAAAGCTCAGGGCTCCACTTGAAGGCAAAGGCTATGAGAGATGATTTAAGGCTACATTATCCTGTTTCTAATTCCTTTTCTTTCTTCCTGCGGAAATGTAATTGCGAGAGGCTGGGAGAAGGGATTGGAGCATGGGCTTCTATGTCTGCCTTGAAGAGAGCCATAAAGTCTCTTTTTATGGGTTTCTCTCTAGCCTAGCTCTACTTTTCCAAATTAGAGGAGACAATATGACAATCTCAGCCAGCTCTGATCTTAATTTGCAAACTCAGCAGCAATATCATGCCTGACTTCAGTGGATATGAGGAAACAATTTTGAATTTAAACAATTTTCCATTGACCTGCGGTAAAGGCCCTTTTTACAATTGTCTGCACATTGCTTTACAGACCTCCTCCCCCCTCAAATTTAATAGTGTTTCATAATAAATAATGCGGATATCTAATGCCTGTCTCAGGGAAGATGTCTGTTAGATCCTAGATATAGAAGTCAAATATGCAGCTGGAAGACTCAACCAATAAATTAATTGTGATGAAATTTTTCTGAATTGTGCACAGCAGAGACACTAGAAATATATAATTCTATGAGGCAGTTGATGATTATTTACTTTTTTCATACTAATCTACTGAGGACTGGCTCAGATGATTTTATGTAGTTTGAATAATTTTTAACTGATATTATTAGGTATAAAACTCCAACAAGTTCACTGTATCATCTATTCCTTCACATTTCCTGGCATCATTTAGTAAAACCCTTCAAGCTCCAGCATTCTGCTGGTGGTGGACCTTGGTCATGACCTGGAAGGACCACCCACTCCTGTATGAGAGCAATGGGTATGTCTGTCTCTTTGTTAGTGGGATTTTTAGACCTCCTTTGAAGAAAAAATCTGTGTGTCCCTCGGTCTCCTTCAGTCTGGGCTGAGCTGCCTCTGTGATGTGAGATTTGGGCCATAGGAGCCACTTAAAGCTGGGTGTGGAAGGCAGGGAGAAGGAAAACTTTTATTGGCTCTCACATCTTTTCCTCTTGAAGAAAACACCAATATTTTGCTATATATTTGAATTTATATATTTATATTTGAAAAAAAAAGTCCTAGAAAAAAAAACCCACCACATTATTATTAGCCAAAAGGAATCTTTAGTTAATGAGAAGTGATTGATCACTTTGAAGGGGGAAAAGTAATATCCTATGACATATAAATCTAAACATATTGGTTAGAGATCTAAATCATTTTATTTCCACAAAAGAAGCACTTGTAATTAGAAACCAAAAATGCAGTAAGCCAAGGAAGAGAAAATAAATTTATTGAAGTGATTTTGCAAATCACAGTTAATTGAGCCACAAACAAAGCAGCAAATAAAGGAAATAATGTGGTAATTGGAACCCTCATCCCTTATTGGCATAGATTATGGGTTGCTATCTTTTTAGCAGTATTAAATCATTGCATGTGAATGTTGCCAAAAAAACTCTTCATTTCCTTTTAGTGACTTCTTACTGCCCTCAGTTGAAGTTTAATAGAAAAGGAAGGACATGATGTAGTTTTAATGACAGGAAACCCATGGCTTCCAAATGAATAAATTCCATCACTGGCTGCCACAAAGTGTGCTAATTATTTCCTTTGATAAATTAAAAGCCGTAAAAGTCCAAAGTATATAGCATGTGGTTTACAGTTATAGTCTGCCTGTCTGCATTATTGAAAGTTCATATAAACCTCATTATTTTAATTTAATAAACATTATAATTATTTTTTACACCAGTAGGCTGTATAGAAAGCATATGTCAAAGACAAACTTGTCTGACAGAAGGATAAATAGCCCACAAGAATTAGCAAAGTACTTGATGTGTCATGTTGTGATTGCTCAGGTTTTTTTTATGATACTTTCGAATGAGCAGATGCTTATTTTTTTATCTTTATAAACAGGAGACTAGTGACTACCTTTCTCCTGTAAATGAGTATTTCATTCAGCAAAGTGTGCTTTGACGAACGATACAGCACCTTGTGTTTTAGAACAGAGTGTGAGAACAATGGGGAACAATTTAGGGAAATGTAGAGAGGAAAAATGATTTTATAATAAACATAGAATAGGATTTTTATTTTTTTCTTTTGCTTTACAATCTACAGGAATGAAGCAGGTATCCAATGTGATGTAAATAACTAGACTTGGTTTCTTGAGGTTTTTTGATGTTTTTCTTTTGTTTGTTTTGTCTGTTTGTTTTTTTTTAAATCAAAAGAAGACCATATCCAATGAGGGCTGGAATATTTTAAATGACAAGTCTACTAATGACAATACCAGCTCTATAGCTCATGGGATATGGGATTAGATCCTAACCTTAAGACAAAAAAAAGAAAAAGACTGAAGAATGAGAAGCAAACCCAATTTTTATAGGTTATGGAAGTTCATTTTGTGTTAATATTATTCTAAAAGGTTTTAAAAGGCAAATACTTTACTTTCAGGTTAGCCAAGGCAATCCAGAAAAGGAAATCTGCTATAGTGTGAAGTCTTCCGTTATGTCCTGATCTAATGCACCTGACTCCAACTCTAAACTGACTCAAATGTGCTTTTAAAATAAAAAATAATTTAGTGGGATTGCACGATTAGTTTTGCTAAGTAATGAGACCAGGAGTTTCTGGAGATGTGAGACAGCAATGGTGTGTCAGAAGAGAGGGCAGAGCATCACGCAGCAGATATCTGGAACCAGCAGGACCAGGTCTGGCAGGATCAGGAAAAGGCAAAAGACAGGCAAAGCATTTTGCCCTCTTTAATTTAAAAATGCCTGTTATAGAAAGCAATTGCAGCTACTGATTAGGATTACAGGAACTGGAGCATGGTGTGGGCTGCTGGTCTGACTGGGTTGTGCTGCAGAGCATCTTTCCTGCAAATACTTATAGGGAATATTGAGAACCCCTGCTGTGTATGTCTATGACCAATTAATGTAGTAGCTCATTGTAAAACTTTTCTTTTTCTCTTTTTTTTTTTTAAGAAGTATATGCCTAGAATTTAGGAAGCAAATTCAGACTTGCATGTGGTACAGGGCTGGAGTCAGTAGAATTGTATCAAGGAGCAATGATGCTGACTTGGTGCTATAAGGACTTCATGTATCAGCCAGAATTTATCAGCTTTAGAATCACCGAAACTGTACCATGTTATGGGGAAATGTGTTATTCTCTGGAAGAAGAAAAAAAAGTACCTGATTTTATGAGAAAATGCCTGAGTCAACTTCTGTGAGACTTTATTCTGCCTTTTGGTGAACTGAAATGGAAACATACTTTATTTTTTTGTTTGTTGTGCCACTTTTCTGTCATTTCGTTGTTACATGGTGAGTGGAAAAATTATTTTGAGGGAAAGTGATAGGGTAAGAAGTTTTCAAAGTCTTTTTTAGCTGAAAGGGAGGTTGAAAGAGAACTGGAGGAGGTGTTTTAATATTCTTGCAGAAGTAATTGGTGTTGCAAGGAAGTGTGGGAGGGTGAATTCTTCCACTTTACAACATACTGCGGCCTCGGGAGCACCAGAATATGCCCCATGTTCTAGCTGAAGCATTGCTAATTGCAAAGAGTTAAATAAAGTCAATTAAAAATGCCAAATTTATAACAACACTTGCAAGCATATCACCTCGAAGAAGGTTTGTGAGAACCCTTTTTGTTTAGATGTCACTACTCCTTTTTAATAATAAACCTAGGAAACGGAGAATAAAGGGCTGTAAATAGCATAGTAAAGTCAAATCAACTGGAGAATAAAAATACTGTAAAAACTGCAACAAGAATCTAGTCACAAATGATTGTTGGGTAACAACTAAGGGACCAGTCACAGACTTATCCTGTCTGTTGTATGAAATTTGGGAGGGTCATGGTAATGCTTTTTTATTTTTGGTCATAAAGACATATTAGTGCCTGCTTGGTAAATGCAAACACACTGACTATGCAAAGGAATTCTTTTCCTTTGTTATTCCTTATTTTTTCATCCTTTTAACTACTCAAAGGAAGATAAGATTACTGCTTCTTTAGAAATTATTTGCTTCATTGATTTTTTTTTTTAATTTCTTTTCCTTCCCTAGTAATAACAAATCTGCTTGTGAGCTGAAAATGGCTTGCATAACCGCTAACTAAGCTTGTTTTCATTGTGTTTTACTTGGAAGAATAATTGTCTCTTTTATTAACACTGTTGTGAAACTGGTTATAGAGACCAACAGGTATTGTAAGAGTTTTCTATCAAATAATAGAGGGGCTTGACTGCCTGACTATTATTAGCAGCATGGAATGGAAATATTTTGTTGTAAAGACTTTTTCGTTACTACTTTGCTGTTTCTTCTCACAGTCATCCTTCAGATAATGATGTGTATTTTATGTCTTTAAATTTTATAGGCATTGATTTTTCATTTCAATAGTACATAATGTGTGAATAGCATTTGCACAACGTGCAGAAAAACTGTTATCTGTAAGTTGCATAGAAATGTAAGACAAACCAAGGATTCTGCGCCGTCTTGTAGTTTAAAGGCAACTGAATAACACTTAAGATATGTTAATATCTTAAGATAGAAGGGGGAAGACAGGGATGCTGTGAAAATCCATTTGCCAGAGGCTGAAGAAGGCACCGAGGGAGCTGGATATTCTGTCACTTGCTGGTTTTCACTCAAAATCACAAGGGAGTCACCTCTGAAAAGCTCCTTCAGGAGATTATGAGGAGGAGAAGGGGCTGTGGTTTCTCTCTGTACCTGCAGGAGTTCTTAGTTTAAAGCCTATAAATCAAATGTGTTTCCATCCTCTAAATGTGTCACCGGCGTCCTCTGGAGAGCAGATTGGGGTTTCTTGGTTTCAGGTGAGCAGGAAGCAGCAATTTTTTTGCCAGGCAGTGTCACTACTTCTGCCCTACCCTGGGGAGGGCAGAGCAGGGAGATGGTGAGATTCTGGTGCGTTTTGTGACACCTTCGCATCACAGTGCATATTCCCCTTGTTATTAACTCATCCTGTGTATCTTATTTGATGGTCTTCTGTAATTTTGGTGAAAGAGTTTAATTTTTAATGGGGATCACGGTATTCCTGCTTCACGCCCACAGTGGTCCACTTGAACTATGGACATGTAGTGGGTCAAGGGAGGTGATTCTACCTCTTTATTCTGTTCTCATGAGATCCCACCTGAAAAACTATGTCCAGCTTTGGAGTGTCCAGCCTTGGAGTGTCCAGCCAAGCTCCTACATGGACCAGGTTCCTAGAGACCCTTTTTTTTGCTGGTATGTGGGACTCAGTCCTAGGAATTTTCCTATATGAAGCTCAGAAAGAGTAGCCAGATTTATGCTGCGGGTTTTTGCGTTTTCCTGGGATTCTGAACTGGTTGTTTTTCCTGAAAACTTGCTTAGTGGTTGATTTAGAAAGAAAATATAATCCACCATCTGACTTGGGTCTGTGCAAAATGGCTGAGGCTCAGGAGGAGAGGATTATTTTAGGGTTGGTCTTGGTGCATTCATTCTGCTAGTTGGCAGAATGCAACGTATAGTTAGCACATGATTTGCTCATTTCCAGATGCCATGGCCAACACAGGCTGGTGCAAATCTGTAGATGTAATTACCACTAGAAAAAAAAAAGTTAAATGGCTGCATTTGTTGGGATGTGGGATTTCTTATTATCATAAATGTTTTATCTGTTTTTATCTGGCTTCTGTCCCTGTTGAATGAGTGAGCTAAAATAATATTATGCTATGATACACAAGGTTTCTGTTGCAACGAGGTGGAAAAGCAAGAGGGTTAAATACCAAATGGTTTGCTCAAAGCTCTAATTTGAAATCCCATCAGGGTCACTTGTTTACTAGCACTAATAGTTAACTAGTGCACAGCCTTTAAATTACCGCTTATTACAGCGCTGCTGTTCACACCACTGTGCTTAAGGACCTGTCAACGTTTCCAGTGGAAAACCCTGTTTTCAAAGGCTTAGGACTTTGTCATGAATATTTGCTCTGAAACTTGCCAAATGTCATCTCGGGCTCGAAACAGATTATTTCCTTTATTGGAGGCCGCTTGGCTTGAGTGGGGAATAAATCAGCTTTCAAATTATTTTGAATGTGAGAAGATCCAACTGAAGTGTTTTCCCACCACCCTACTCTACTGTAATTAAAATAGTGTAAATGAGGAGGGTTCTGGGGCTCTGGGCAATAGAGTGAGAAAAATGAACGTAAAGGTACATTGATTTGTTGTAGATTTGTGGTGAGTTCCATTGGAGTAACCATACACACTGGCAAATATCTCAGGCTTTTGCAAAACATTGAGGCTTTGGCCATTAAAACTCAGATTTTCCTCAGTGCTTTGAGACTTCAACTTACTCCTTTATATTGACCTTTTTGTTCCCAGCTATTGGATCGACCTGTGCTTGAACAGAGGTGACTTGGGTTTGATTCCTGGCTGTCCGTAGATATGTTTGTGGCCTCAAACATGTCGCATCAATCTCATGGGGAAAAAATGTGGAAACGTTGAAAGGATGTTTAAAAGATCAGAGGAGATTATAATATAAAATAATATTTATACTTTTTGCATACCCCAATGCAGTCAGGTGTGAAAAAGGCAGGAGCTGCTTCAGGACCTTGGCCTCAGCACTCGGAATCCTCAAACCAGAGCAGTGTTATTTTGGCGGAATTCCCTCTTGCCTTTCAGAAAAGATACTTTTTTTATGCTTTTCTTTGCTACTGATGAGTATTCAAGAAATATTTTTTTCTCTAGAATAGAACTCAGAGCTTCTAATGGTGAATTGTTTCAGGAAGGAACAAATTTAATCTTTTCTGTCAATTTTTCTTTCCTTCTTTACTTTTGTTTCTTACTTTTCCTTGAACAATAGATGTACCTAGACTCCAATGTTTTGAACTTTGCTAAATTTTATTGACTTTTTTGCAGTTAGCATTACCAAATGCTTCATGAATCACATTAGTGTCTTCCTTGTTCATTGTACTAACACTGGGCAGATACCAGCTTGAAAATTTCACAAGTTTTTGGTTTGGTGTTTTTTTCTTTTTTTTATTAATGCTTTCATAAAATTGATATTTTCAAAACTCATTCGTTGTGCTCAAGATCATGTACCAAGATTGTTGTTTTGGGGATTTCAATGCACATTCTTGAGAAATCTGTAAATCTTCATGTCAGGAAATAGCTAAGTATGTTCAGATTCAGCTCCAAAGTTTGGGATGAATTTTCTGCTGGCCAGCCCTCAGGTTTCCCCAGCCCTACTGATCACAGCCACATCATGTCCTGTTCAGCATGTTTCTGGCTCTTGCTGTCTGCTTGTAGGTGTTAGCCAGGGAAAAATATGCATATGGTAATAGATATTTTTTTTGAGGGAAAAAAGCATAAATTACACTGAAGTGTGTTTTGCCTATAAAGAGAGAGCACATAATGCAAGTAAACCTAATTTTATCTCTGTATTTAGGAAATTATTTTAAAAAGTTACTGGAATAAATATACATGCAACTGCACCAAATAATAACTCAGTAAGCTGGGTGAAATGAGAGTGCGAAACAAGGCCTCAGGGAAAATAAATAGGACAGCTTTAAAATCAGTTTTTAGATTTGATAGGAATTTGTATATAGGCTGGGGAGAGGCAAGGTCAGATTCAAATTGGGAGAGTAAGAAAAGACTGATCTAGCAGCCCCACAGGCCTGAATATGTTGGGGTTTATTGACATTAGGGTCACTGCAGGAGCAGGAAGAGAAGCGAGCAGATTTCAAGAGATATTATTTTTCTTGCAATAAGATGCACAAGAAGTCAAGTGGGAAACACACAAATGTTCTTCCATGTTATCCATGCAATCCTTAAACTGAAGAGGGATACTACATACTTGTAATAAATAGTAGCTTTCATCTGCCAAGTTTATTGTGGATCAAATGTACAGTGATTAAAGCTGAAAAAAAAAAATAAATTAATTTCAGTGATGTTGCAATGGAAGCTTAAAGGGAGAGGGTGCAAGACCATTCCAAGGTAAAAGGAGCTGTGTTGGGGGCCAGTAGTGGAGCACTCCAGTGTTCATCCGCAGCAGAAACTGGGATTATAGGAATATTATTTTAACCCCTTGGCTTGGCCACGACCATCTGTGTGGAATTCGGCCGCTGAACACATCACACACACTCATGTCTCTGCTGATCCCAGGGCGTTGATTCATCGTTGTGCTGATTATGCTCAATGCAGGGGGGAAAAAAAAATTAACCTGGAAAAAAAAAAAAAACCAGTAAATTTACTTTCCTTCCCAAATCTTTGTACCACATGCAGATGTTAATTATTTCCTACGCTATTTCTTGTCGTTTAGGTGAAGGATCCATGTGTGCCTTCCATGACCCCAAGTAGGTTGTTAGTTGCAAGAGGGAACCGGGGCTTCAGAGGGAGTTGCTAACCTTCTCTGCAGAGCCTGTCAGCCAGAGAATGATACAGAGCACCTTCAAAAGGTCCCCCAAGTAATGAGCACTAAGGAGGGTCATAACGGGCCCATCATTAGCTCCAGCTAATATTTTGACCTCGTGCCCACAAATACTGCAGGTGTCATGCCGGGCCACCATAGGATTAATCCGCAGGATGTTTTGTGGCTGTATGATGACAACACATTTCTTCAGCATGTTCCCCCACTTGTAAAGCCTTACATGTATTTTCTATAACGCAAGTCAGTTATGATCTCTTGTATAGAGCTTTTAATTCTTTTTTTTTTTTTTTTTGTCCTCAAGCTCAGTCACCCACAGTGACCAATGAATCAGGTACACAGCCGTGCAAAAGAGAAAAAATAAATGGCAAGGCATTAAAAGCTTACCCTCTAACAAGAATGTAACAAAATGTGAATATAACTACTAGGAAAACTTTTCTTTTCTCCTATTTTGTGTTCTTTCCTTCAGTTTTCTTTCCCTTCCCCTCCTCCCCCCCGCCCCAAATCCTGGTGCTACTTACAATTTTGAAAAGGAAGAAGACTTGTGCCTTCCACTTCTGCAGGCGTTTTTATGGGTCTCCTGTAAACTCACTCCCTGCTTTCCATGGAGATTTTACTTTCATGATAAATAATTTCTTTTGGTCTTTCCGTTTGCGTGTCTGTTTTCCACTCTATCGGACTCATTAACTTGAGATGTTGGACGTTCTTGCCTTCTTACTTGATGGTTAAGGATCCTCATCATTGGGGCTGTTGAGGATTCGCCTTCTCAGAAGTGACCACTTTCCTTGCTTTTTGTGTTGGTAGTTTCTTTACATCACTCCTTAACAAGTGGCAGTCACTTTGTCACTGAACTGAGTGAATATTAATAATATTCGTATTTCTCAACCAGATCTAGGGACAAATAAACTCCATTTGTCTGCACTCCTCTCTGCATGGTGCAGACAGTTATATTTTATTAACCTGTGCAGTCAAACCTCTGGGAGAATTTCATGTGACTGGAATCTGGCAATCATTGTAGAATGCTTTAATTACAAAAAGACAATTCATACAGATTTTGCACAGGAATACCAAAAAGACATCAGAAGTTTATCATTATTTAGTAACAGGATATTTAATATAAGGAAGGCAGATAAATTTTAAATTCTTTGTACACATACTACCCTCCGATAAGATTTTTGTCTTTTTTTATTGCTTATTTAAAAACATGTGCACTCAAAATGCTGGGTGTTATTTAACCTACAAAGACAAAGAAATAGGTAATTAGCACTCATGCTCCAACATCAGTTATTTAAAGCAAAGGCATTTAATATGGTTTTAAAAATGACACAAATTGAGCCAAAGTTTCCACTTCACTTGTAAAGGGAAAGATTATTCTCAGATTCACTCAAAGACTGCAGGCTATATATTTGTGTATATTTATATTCATATATTCATACAGAATTCTTTGCTTTAAGTAACTGTATATGGACACAAGTTGCTATTTTTTTTTCCTGTGTGGAGGAACTTTTTAAGAGACAAAATGAGAGTTCGTGAAGAAACTTTTCTGAAGCTTACTGCGTTTCTGATTACCTTTATAATCAACATTTAGTTTAACTGTGCACATTTGATGCTGAAATACTTGTTAGAAATGCATTCTGCGTAGCTCTGCCAATTTAGATAACTTATTAAAGGCCCTATTATTTTGAGGGGTTGGATAATGTTAAACTCCAAAAGGCCACTGCAAATAATTTCCTTCACTGAGAGACAGCACTTACCAGAGAAGAAAAAAGAAAGTATTTTGGATGACATTTAACTCCACTTCTTTTTGGGCACGGGACCTTGAAATTCTCATATGGGCTTACTGAGTACAAATTAATGTTTTGTTAGTGTTTTCTTTTTTCTTTTCCTTTTTTTTCCCCCTTTCTCTATTGAGTTATTTTCAGGGACATTCAAGCACTCTCAGTGCAGTCTTTTTTCTTAGGGGAAAAAAAATAATCAAAAGAATGAAAACTTTTCTTGAGACCAAGTTATTCAGCGCTTAAAATGATAAAATCTGGTCAATCCATGTTTGTTGTTTCTTTCTCTATAGCCACTAAAAATAAATCCTTCAGGAGAACTTTTCTTTAGCTCACTTTTTCATTATTTCCAGAGGCAAAAGCTGGCAAGGCAATTTATAATTCAATTTTTGCTAAATCCATAACACCTAATATATATGTCAGGCATTTCAACGGCAGGGTACTTTGGGGATAGGTGATAAATTGTACTGATTATAAGTGCAAGCTGTTCTTCCAAAACATCATATCAAAAAGAAGGCAAGTATTATTAGGAGAATGTAATGTATCTTTAGAATGTCCAGAAACATAAGAGATAATCACTTCATGTGAATATATTCTCCCTCGAGTTTTACAGCTCAATATTAAGGTCTTACCATGTTTTTGATAGCACTCATCTGGAGGGAGGGACCATGGTGGGTTGGTAGTCTTTCAGCAGCCACATAGCTCTGAGATCCGCAATAATTCATTCCTCCCAAAAAAAGGCTCACTATGAAACCTGGTCATAACAATTTTCTGACTATGTTGGGGTATGTGAAAAGTATAAATATTATTTTATAATATAATCTCCCCCTGATCTCTTAAGCATCCTTTCAATGTTTCCAGGTATTTTCTCGTGAGATACATGTGATTTTGTTTATCAGTGCTCCTGAGCTAAAGCAAAAAACTTCTTCAGTCACCTTGGTTGTCAAGCTAATGTGAAAATATGAAAAAAGACACTATGTCTTGGGGTATTTCCTCTTAGTTTCAGCTTTTTAAAACCGAAAATCTTAGTCTTACGAAGATGACATATCAGCTACAAATAGAAAAAAAAATAAAATAGGAGAACGGAAGTGGATAGTTGAGATTTGCTGGAGCAATGCGTATTAATATTTCTTATTAATAAAATTCTACTTAAAAGCAAGAAAATAAAATTACATAATATACATCTAAGATTATGTAAACTGTGAGTAATAGAAGCAATAAGGCTTAGAGTAGAAAAAGACAGTTCCAGGAAGTTTCGTTCTATTCTGTTCTTAGTTTTTATTTCTCTGCTACTTTTATTTCTCGGCTTCTTCCGAACTTTGTCCTAAGCCTTCTCACAAGTTCTCCTTATTGTGGATAATACCAGAAATGTTTTGTAGATTCAAGTCAGCATTTCAGGTGGTAAAAAACACTCAGCCAAAATGCTTTTCAATCAACTTTTTTTACCAGTATTTCCATCTTGCTTTGCATCTACAATTTAATCCACCCATTGTGGAAAAAGGAGGATTTTCACTGTTAGAGAGAAGCCCCCTTTCAGTTGCTACCAGCTGAAAACAAAACAAAATATAAAATTGTTAAACTTCTCAACAGCATGTTTTAACATTTTGAAAAGATCATTTTTCTTTCACATTTCTAATGAAAATACAGAATACCCTTTTGTATATTTTAGTTGGTATTATGTGACTACATGAGCCCACTTTTAAACTGAGCCTTGCATGGAAGAATCCAGCAGTGCAAATGAGGACTGAAAGTGAAAGAAGGAAAAACTGTTGCCCCTTTCCCAAAAAGGCTTTCAGATCATCAAATGAAGAGAGTTGAGTGCAGAGATTTATTATTTTTTTTTCCCCTGTTCTCTCTTTTGCACTGCCTTCACCATCAAACTCTTCATTTTGGCCCTTTTGTATCACTTAAACTCATTTAATGAAGAAGATGAACAAAAGTGGAAAACAAATGATCACTCATAAACTGGAGCAGCTCAGTGTGCTCCCTTGTCTGAAAGACTGATGAGATAATACCTGCAAAAGAATGGTCTGCTCTGACAGGAAAAGGAGAACCGATGTATCCAGAACACCCAATAGCTCATCTGGCAGTAAACGAGAGGTCAAAATGTCAATCTCCCAGTCCTGCCCCTTGCGGTGTTAGAAATCTATTAAAGAAGTCCTCCCATCTATTCAGTAGTGTTATAGGCACTCTTGTAGCACGGATGGGAAATTAAAAATAGGTGGGAGTAACGGGCAGCAAAGAGGTACTCTCAAAGGAAAAATGAAAGATGGAAAAAGATTGAAAAACATTCTGCAAAAATATAGAGAAATAGAGACTCTCTGGCAAGAGGCAGGGAAAGAGATACTTGAAGATATTAGAAGAAATAGCAAAGAATAAAAAGAGGAGGAATCATGAAGGTGTTTGCCCTCTCATTATTCAGTCTTTCCCTTTGAGATTCAAAAAGAATTCCTTTAAAAAATGTGGTTAAGTGTAGTTGAGAATAGCGTGTTGGTGATTGATGATGCCAGGCAGGCACGGTTTCTGTTCAGCTACTTTTCTTGGGCACAGGAGGGCCCTGTGTTACAATACCCTGCTCAATAAAGACATGCTGAGACTCGTAAGGCTGTTTGTTGTACCTAATCTCACACTGGCAAAAGCTGTTATGACAGAAAGACAGATTGAACCTGCTATTAATAATGCAAAGATGTCATTGCTTCCCAAAAGAGATTCTTAGCACAGCTTGTGGGAGAGATTAGGTCTGCTTCTAATAACGTGAATAATATTAAAGAGGGACATTGTCTACTGTATGAGTAGAAAGGGTTTGGTTTTTTTCCTGAAGAGCCTTTGAAAGGGCAAAAAAAGGACCCAGACTAGAGAAGTTATACCATCCCATGCTTTCTCATAATTTTCCATTAGAAAAATTAAAATTTGGGCTTCCATTTATACATTTAATTCTTGTTGTGGATACACTCTTGGCCTTGAAGAGCGTGTTGGAGAAGAAGGTAATTTTTTTTTTTAGAATGAATGTTTATTTCTGGATTATTTGCTCGTGCCCTGATGACACATTAATGGGCTTGTTAGAGACCCTGTGACTCTAATGGGACCAGGATTGAGGCTGGTGTATAAATATCCTTCAGTCAGTGCAAAAGCATAGTTTTCAACTTTGTGGAATATGAAAAGACTTTTGGTGCAGATGCAAATGTTATGACTTTATATTGTTTGTTTTTATTCTTGGGTTTTTTTTTTGGGGGGGGGGATGGCTTATTCGTCAGTTAGTGGATTTTGAGGGCAGTATCTCATGTTTTCTGCTTTTGTATGTGAATTTCTACAAAAAACCCTAGAGTTTGAACCATTGGCGTGGTGTTTCTAAGGTGTTTCTTTAGCTGAAAAGGTTGAAGACTGGAAGGTTGTATTTTTTCTTGAGTATGAGGGACCTTGAAGCCAGGCGAAGCATAAACTTGATATTGAGATATAAATAACTATTTTCAAAACAAATATAAAAGTAGGTCATCCTGAAAATGATAATTAAGTGTTAAAAAAGTTACTAGCTCTTTATCCATGAGGTTAAGGAAGCTGTTGTAGAAATCAAGAGATTGTAGCACTGGCTTCTGAAAGATTTTACAGAAATATCCTGTTGGGCAACTGTGTTCTTAAAAGAGGTGCTGATACAGCGTAGGACGCGGTGGGTGAATAAGGCAAGACGAGCAGTGTCTGAGCAGGATGGTGTAAATGCTGAGATGCTGCTAAAGTGGCTCTTTGGGCTTTAAATCTTTTTCCTAGCAGAAAAGAATGGGTGAAGAATTCTCCATCAGACTCATGGTCTCCAAATTTGGGCAGAGGTAAATATCATCTCAGTTTGAGATGTTTTTAATGAAGGAAAGGTCTTTGGGTGATGTCACGGGACTGAGAACATATGATAGGATCAAAAAACTACTATGGAAGGTTTTCTTAAATTACTACACAGTAGGTGTGATTTGTTTTTTAGTCTGTTCAAAGGCTTCTGTGAGAGGTTTTCCTCCCGGCTTTCCATTTACTACCCAATATTGAGGAAGAAATAGGCACGTGTCCATTTGAATATGGAAGAGCAGGTAGTCCCATATAAGATGCTCCCACTGTTTCATTGTAAAAAAAAAAACAAAAAAACAAAAAACAACCAAAACAAACCACCCCAAAAGCCAGACAAAACCCCAGGTATTTAGGATTGACATTTTTGTAAGAAACATTTCAGAGATTGTTGGCGTTGAGGGGGTGCAATCAGGGAAAGATAACAGGACTGCAATTAATTTTATAACGCTGAGGGAATTTTAGTGAAGCTAAAATAAATAAATGGAGTTCTTGGGCAAATGGAAGTCAAACTTCCAATTACTCCAAAATAGATTCTGGCTCATTCGACCTGGCTGACACTTTGATGTGTTTAAATCTTTGCAGACGCTATGTCAGAACTGAACCAAGGCCAACTCCACCCCCTCTACCCCTCCCGCACACGCAGAAGCCGTGGTATCTAAACAGCGAGAGGACCAGCTCTTTCAAGAAGGAAATTTGTAGAGATAAGGTGAACAGTGGCTGTCATTAAAAGCCAAATGACTACTTTTAGATGTTGTTGGTGAGGGTTATCAGAAGGCAAATATGGCACATTAGATTATGCAACCTACTTTCAGGGGTTCCGTTGTGTTTTCTGGTCTTGAGAAGAGCGTCTTGTGCTTTCTGATAAACCAAAGACCATGTTGCAAAAGACCTGATTCAGCAAAAGAAGAAAAAAAATAAAAGCAATACCCATAGTATTCATTTAACTGTACTTCAACAGTAATTGCATAATCAGACATATCTTCTTAAAGTATAAACATTTCCCATTCCTCCAGTTAATATCCCAAATGTGCACACCCACAGCAGTGCTGTTACAGTAAGCAAAGAAACAAATTATTTATGTATCATGGGATTTACAAGATGCCATTAAAAGCAAAGTTTGTGCTCTCAACAACTTTCTCCGCTGTGAACCGGACACACAAAAAAAAAAGACAGGAAGCATGAGGAAACTGAAAGACAGTACAATTCTAACACTTGGTTTTAATTAAAAGCTTTTTCTAGACCTTATGCCACATGTTACTTGTGTATATTATCAGGATATGGGACTGAGTAGGAATTTTACGAAGGTTTTTTAACCCAATTTTTAGTGAAGAGAAGGAGGACCAAATGGACACTAAACAGGGGAGGCAGTGAAGTGCAGGTGAGATTCTTCCAGTGAAATCAGAAGGATGGCACTTCACAGTGTAAGATTCCAGAAAGTGATGGAAGACTCTGTAAGAATAATTAATTAGTTTTATTGCATATTCTTCTGAACATATAAAACATCAGGAAACTGCTGCTTACTAGATCTAAAAAACCATTAAACAATCAAAAATTAAGTCTTTCCTAGGGAAAAAAAAAGTTAACTGTTCACCAAATGAAGGTCCTGTGTGTTTCTTGAGGGGTTTTTTTTTTTCCCCTCTGCGTTTCACCACAGTCAGTGAAGCTCTGCCTTAGCTGAATTTCCTGATTGTAAAGAAGGTAATTAAAAAGAAAAACAGTTCTGTGATTAGCTTCAGACTAGTGAATATCATGGCATTGAAATATTCCTGCATAGGATGCAGGACTGTAGCCAGATAAAGTGGGCTCTGATGGATTTGTAAGTAGATAGGGAGGTGGATCAGCTGAAAAAAAAGTTATCTGAAAAAAGGATTGATTTCCAAGGCTGCCTGTGGAACAGCTTTAGCCATGAAGAATGCACTCGAACAAGAAAGGAAAACCACCAGATGAAAAAATGGAATGGATAAAGTGCATGACACAACAACCCAAAAAGGCTTTCCTTTAAAACTCTGCTGTCATAACATATTCCTTGGCTGGGTGCGGGAACTAAAACGCTTCCCAGGAAGCACAGGGCAGGAGCAGGCTGTCGGCAGGAGCTATGGATGGGGAAGGGGAGGCTGGGGATGGAACAAGGGGAGGTTCAGAAGGGGCTGGGGGAGCACAGGGACCCTGGCATGGGATGGGGATCACCAGAGGGTTCCTACAGAGACATCGCTTTAAGGAGAAAATGATGTCACTCTTTTTACATGGCAAAAATGTAGTGGAGTGGAGCCTCGTGATGGGGAGGGCAGATAGAGCACCAGGGCCGGCAGAGCTATGCTGGAGGTTAAACGAATGCCTAACATGTGTGTCCAAGTGGGAGGAAGCTGGGGTGAGACAAGAAATGAAAGAAATAATTCATTTAGTGTCTGCCATGATGACTGCAAGTTTCTTTAAAGGCGATTTCTGTGTATTGTGGAGGTTTTGGGGGGGCTTTTGCATCCTTATTGCTGCTACAAAGTAGATCTCTTTGCTGGGCCTAAATTATGATAACTTCAGTTTTGTGCCCATTAATTAAGGGCTGTGCTGGGTTCCACGGCATAGGGAAAACGTGGCCACCGGCACCTTTCCCCACCAACCCCAGCTCCCCGTGCCACGAGAACAGAAGCCATGACAAAGCCAATATGGGTCCAGGAGCAGAGTTTACATTGAGGAGCACAGGGAGGTGGGAATTTTTCTGAGTTTCTGCAGGGTTCAAAACCTGTCATGCTTTTCTTTCCAGCCACACCAGCAGCAGAGGCTTGTCTTGTCCTTGGTTCACCTCAAATAAGGGTCAGAGGGGGTCGATGGAGAAGGCTGCAGTTCAAAAGGGCTGAAATCTGTTGGCAGCCCCTGCCTTCTCTTGAGATGTTGGCCGTGGCTGGGGTATTCCCGCTTGCTGGGTGCACCTTGACTGGTAAACAAATTCTTGCAGGGGGAAGCCACCAGGTGGATGGGGTGAGGATGAAGATCATAGAATGGTTTGGGTTGGAAAGGACCTTAAAGCCCCCCCAATGGCCCCCCCTGCCCTGGGCAGGGACACCTCCCACCACACCAGGTTGCTCCAAGCCCCCTCCAACCTGTCCTTGAACCCTCCAGGGATGGGGCAGCCACAGCTTCTCTGGGCAACCTGGGCCAGGCTCTCACCACCCTCACAGCAAACAAGTTCTTCCTAGTAAGATGATGGGGCAAAGGATGAAGAAGTAATCTGTGGGCAGACCTTCTAGGAGAAGACAAAGGGTGGAGAGTGGGTGGCCAGGCCTAGGACCTCTACGCACCTTGCTTGGGTTGGTGGCAGCAGCCGGAGAAAGGAATGGGCTGTGGAGTCCAGGGACACACAAGCAATGGGGAAGTGGTCATGTGCGGGGGGCTGATTGTGTTTTCTCCTCTATTCCCGAAGGTAAATGTGAAGGTCTGGAGAAATAACACAGGGATTTACCAGGAGGGAGCAGATTTTCAAAGAGGTAGTGGCCAGGGGACCACTAACCTCCTTTTCCTCCTCCTCCTTGTGCGTCTGACTGTGGGACATCCAGCTCCTTGCTCTTTCCTCAGGGTCCACCATGGAGATGGAGGGGCCAAGGCACCCCATCCTGTGGCAGTTCTTTTCCTCCCTCTGCCTGCTGTTACCCCAACCCAAACCCAGGCCTGCCTCTAATCACGCCGGGTGACCGCTGACATGTGTAGAGTTCGATATTTCGATAATATTGTATGTCTGTGATAATACTTCATTACAGTTATGTCCTTGGCTATAATTCTTTCAACACGGCCACTTTCATGCAGTCCAAGTTTTGTTCCAACGGTCACATTACAGTGCGGAAAGTTTAGAATTAATCAGCATTTGATATACCTCCGAGAAAGGGCGAACAATGTGTTTATTTCTCTCGCGTTTTCTTCTAGAGGAAATTGTGTGTGTGTTTGGGGAAAAAGGGAGAAGACTTTAAAGTATTATTTTCTTATTCCCTGTCCAATTTTGCTTGTAATTTGAAACTATTACCGATGTGTTGTCATATAATATTGTACTCCTCCGTTTTACAGACTTTCAGTTATTTCCCTGATCACTTACCTAGTCAGGGAGAACATTAAACTAAGACTTGCAAATTGCTATTCTGATTGGCAGTTCATGTGAATCTGAAGGGTTTTGTTCTCTGTCTATAGAAAAAATCCTGTCTTAGATTGTTCTTTTAGTTTAATTTCTACAAAGCAAATGGTCTTGTGATTTGAACAACAGCAACCTGTTCTTGTAGTTTGTGGTAGCCCACCACATCTGTCACAAAAGGTAAATGCTCTGCCTGTGTCCCATCTGCAGTTTGCAAATTCACAAATGCTCTAGAGGAGATAATATAACATTTTATGGTCTGCCAAAATGAAAGTTTAAAGCAGGTTTGAAAAATGTATTTTTAGACCTGTTAAAAATTTTAAGAACATTTCCAATGATTTCTGGAAGTAAAGTTTTCTTTTGGATCCATCAAAACAATTCATTTAGATATGTGCAATGTATTGCATTGATATTGACCAGTTTTAATAATCATATAAAGTAAATTTTAAGTGGCTTTAGAAACAGAACATTCTGGAAACTATTTCCACTCATTTTGAGATCAAGTTATCAGTTGAGCTTGCAAGCTTGCCCAATGTTTTCTAGAAACTTGTTCTGAAGATCGTGGGGACAAACTATTAACTGTGCCCTTGGTTTGAATCCTAAAAATAGCAAATTGCACCAATATACAAATATTTATATTCTGCAAAGGAGGTAGGGAACGAGTGCTCTTTCAGAAGGTCCGATGTCCATACTGAAATCAGTTTCTGTGGTTGAATCTAACTTTTAGAAAATTGTCTGGAAGAAGGGCCTGACATATCTCCAGTGTCCAGCATTTTCAAAAGATGAACACTTTGAGTCTGCCAAAGCACACATCCAATGCGTCTCTCCGCCTGTAGGAATCCCACAGGATTCTGGGCAATACGAAGGTGCCTTTTTTCCTGTTGATCCTAATGGGAGATGGAGGTGAACAGATCTACACAGGAGGGACTGGGAGTGCAGCGACTTAATCCTTAATGAGGATTGGAAGAATGTTTTTCCTGCACAATCTTATCATCGGACTGTCATCAGCAGCCAAGACACCACTGTAATCCTTTTGGAGGTAGTCAGGATTATGGCCTTTCTTGGTTCATTTAGATTTGCTTCACGACTGATGTTTGGCCTCGAGGCAGGGTTATTTCAGCATCTCCAGATGGTACGGTGCCTGCAGATCTGTGGAGCACACAAGTTCAAGTGGCTCCTTGTGCGCGGAGTTTGGCTTAAACTTTTGTCATGCAAGCACATTGTAGTGCTTGTGCTTCTGTTTTTCAGCAGAGTGGGTCACCCTAAATGTTTCTTTGGTGCAGGTTTGCACCTACGGTTGATACAGAGATATTTATCTCAGACCTAAAGTAGGTCCAAGGATACATTCCCAAACTTTATCTGTTTTTCCACAATACCTCTACAAGGAGATCCCCATAAACACCTGGATTCAGATGAGGTGGATGTCTCCTCTCTCTCCAGCTCTACTACAGTTTGTACTGTCAAAAACTACCTACAGGTTTGAGATAATGCTGCAGGCATCTTATTACTCATATTAACCCGATCTATCTCATTTTTAAATTTTAATTTCTTGGTGCTTTATGTGGAGTGGAAGAGGGTTGTAAAGACAGGCACTGGCTCTGCATGTCATGGGATCACAGAATGGTTTGGGTTGGAAGGGACCTTTTAAAAGCCATCTAGCCCAAACCTTCTGCCATGACAGGGACACCAGGTTGCTCCAAGCCCCCTCCAACCTGGTCTGGAATGTTTCCAGGGATAAAGCATCTCCTATGTCTCTGGGCAACCTGGACCGGGGTCTCACCACCCTCACAGCAAAGTAGTTCTTCCCCACATCTCAGCTCCATCTCCCCTCTTTCAGTGTCAAACCCTTCCCCCTCCTCCTGTGGCTCTCCTCCCTGATCCAGAGTCCCTCCCCATCTCTCCTGGAGCCCCTTGAGGGACTGGAAGGGGCTCCAAGGTCTCCCTGGAGCCTTTTCTTCTCCAGGCTGAACCCCCCCCAACTCTCTCAGCCTGTCCTCACAGCAGAGGGGCTCCAGCCCATCCACCTTGGGCCTGAATTTATTTTCCCCAGCAGTTCTTAAATCAAAACCGGTCTTTTGCTTGTGAGAACTTTTGTTTTGATGATTCAGCATAGTCCAGGAAAAAAAAATTCCAAATCAGTTTAGATAAACAAAGAATAAAGCAGTGTTGGGAGAATACGACTGATAGAATAGTAACCTGGGTGATTACAATGTCAGTTAAATATTCACGATCTCTTTTTTCCTTAGGTGTTCAAACTAGAGATGGATCTTTTCTTTCTCAATGACCCTTTCATCCTTTTACTGACGTTTATTCCTCTTCTTTTTTTTTTTTTTTTTTTTTTTTTATTCAATTAACCCAGAAATAAAGCTTCTGGCAGGGCAAGTCAGCTGTTGTCTGCGGGAAAGAGACATACAAATCTTGTCACATAGCTTTTATTTTTATGGTCAGGAACCCTCAGGCCTAGTATTAAGGCGACTTTGGCTTGTGTGGAACTTTACTGTCTCCTGCACACTCCAAAATAAGATTACGTGATGGAGAAGATCAATTTACTGGGGACATTTAAGCTCAGAATATTAAGCTTTTTGTGCAATCACATCTCCTGTCTAGCTGTGTGGCAGAAAAGCTGGCCACAGGGTCCTTGACAAATTAGATATTACCACTTCTAACTGTGTATATTTAAGCTTATCAAACTGAATCGTTGCATTGTAACTGTGCTCTTACGCAGACAAGGACTCCATTTAATAAATGCAGTGCCATTTAATAGTAATTAATCACCCAACTAAAATGTCACATTAAGGTCAAAGAGACCAGAAGACAAAAAAGAAGAGAACATTAAATTCAGCTGACAAACATAGGAAAGGCGAGCATAGAGCCAAAGAAAGTTCTGGGACATTGGCACTGCTGAAACATTTAATCCAAACTTCTTAACTTTCCGCTCAGTTCAGAAGCGATCACATTCACTTGGTTCAAAGCAAGGTCATTTTTGTAAGTTTTAAATGAAATTTCCTCCTTGCGTGTGCAGTGACAGCCCATTGCAAGCTTGGAATTGTTGGTGCATTTTACAGATGTTGCGTCCTCGGTACTTGCTGTTTCCTTCCTCCCTGCCTCTCTCTTTTCTTTTTTTTTTTTTTTTTTTTTCTGTTATGATATTCTTCATTTGGGTGGAATTTTCCTCAATGTGTCCCGAAATAGAAGCAGTTTGGAAATGTAGCTTTTCTGAGGTGGAATGTAATATGTACAAAGAAGGAGAGAATAAAACACCGTCTTCAGTCATGTGCTTTAATAATTTGAGAAGTAATTAAAGTCTCCTTAATATTTGCAAATTGTGGCAAGGTTCAAAAACGTGCTGCAGAAGTTTTTGATAGAACTACCGTTGGTCCTAAAGCTAATGACCCAGAGTGAAAGCATCTTAGAAAATCTTGTGTTTGTGGAGTATATAACACAGAACTTGATTTCATGTTACAACTGTATTACGCTTTAACAGTCAATAGCAAAAAAAAAAAAAAAAAAGAAATTGTTGAGCTGAACAAGAAGATCATTTGTGAACAGTATTCCAATAAACAGAAACTCTATGTAGGGGGCTCTGTGTCAGAGGAAGTACATTTACCACCTGCAGAAGTAAAAATTTATGGGGTTCCTTGTACTAAAGGTATGGAAGGTTGCAGAAAAGGTAAATATCCGTTGTTAAGTCCACTGCTTCAAGTGGGTGTTTATCAACTTCAGGTTAAGAGCATGAATATGTTTGCGTTCTCTCCCACATAGTGTCCCTTTTCTTTTCCTTTCTTTTACAAAATGTAGACGTAAGCGAGCTCTAGCCACTTTTAAAAGATATATTTTGAAATGCCATGGGCTAAATAGGCTACTTTCTGTGCATGAAGAAATGAACTAGTAAAATATAGTCATGGATGGAAATGTATTATTGTTAGCATGTTACAGAATTCAGACAAACGGCTTCTAAATAGACTCGTTCTTTAAAGCATCTATCATTTCTCCTTCCTGTTCCAGAGTTCTCAGTTTCATGTCCAAGAATTTTTGTATTAGTATTGTGAAAAAGAGTAATTCTTCAAAAATTACTCTCCATTTGGCAAGATCTATCTTTGTAACTTCTGCGTCAGTCCAAAGAATTTTGGCCTTTCCAAAGGTTGAATATTATCTTTCAAAATTGTGTAACTCTGGCTTTGTCAGGAAATGTGTCCATTTTCTAAAATAGCCTTTTCTTTCGTTACCTTTTATGTGAAAAAGCTGCAATGGGCTAAGTAATTGTATGTTATTTGTTCACGTATGAAAGCCCAGACTCGTGATGTTGAATTATTTGGCACTCATTTCTCACCCTTAGCTGCACGGTACATTTTGCCTTGGTGCTGGTCAAGGCTGGGGCACATCCAGGGAGGTATTTTCATGCGTGGAGCTGAACTGCAGTCTATGCCACTGGTTTCTGTGCATAAATGTATGGTTGAGTTTTTAATGAAGGTTTTAATGACGTAAAATTTGAGAACCCTGATGTTAACATCTGAATGACCTTCACAGGCTTTGTAGATAGGAAAAAAATATCTTTGAGTTGTTTATGTTTGTGCTGGTTTCTGGAAAAGCATATTTCTCCTCCACGTAATTCACTGTATTTCTACTCAGCTTCTGTGGCAATTCTATAGATGAGGGTCCTGATAGTCCTCCAAGGAAAGCTCTCTTTTGTATATTTGGCAGTATAGATTCAAAGATTGTGGTTTTTTCATAATCCAGTGGTTTCCAAGCTGTGGTCTGCTTTCCAACCTAGTGGGCCGTCTTCAGTGGTGCTTGGCTGGCCTGTGGTGGACAGCAGATCTGGCCCTCTGGAGGGGCTCCCTTAGGAACCACCTCCTCTCGCCACAGTGCAGCACCACAGAAGCTTCCAAATTTTATGAGCTGGAACACTACAGGGTCCTACATTAGACCTTGCACGTGTAGGAACAAGCTGCACAGGGAAAAAAACAACAGGGATCTGTTCTCATGAAACATGAATAAGTGAGAGGAATTGAAGTCACCTAGGCCACCTGAACGCTAGGAATTCATAACATTGGGAGGGCACTTCTGAAGTGGAATTCCACTTTTTGCACTTTGTTTACTAAAAACAAACTAAAAAACCTCCTCTCAGAGTTAGTTCTGTCATGTGAATTGGTGTAGGCAGTCATTCTCAAAACCTAGTTTGCACTTTGAGCAAACCAGCCTTTGGGTCTGTAGCAATCGGTGGTGGCAGTAGTAGGCAATTTGCCTTTTTTAGGCTATTTTCAGTAGTTGGAGGCCACCTAGGCATTTTTGTAAGTGCATTTCACAGCTTACAGCAGAGGCAGCTTGGAAAACTTGAACCAAAGAACATTCACCAACATTTATAACTCTTCTTCTCCTTGGCATCCTTCTAATGACTCTCATGTCTTGTGTTCCCCCCTTCTGTGCACCCTGGCTCTGGCCTGTCTCTTTTTCTCTGGCTTTGCCTGTGGTTTCTGCCCTTGATTTTCTTCCCTCTCCCATCTTTCCATTCCGGTATACTTGCTGCATCCCCCAACCAGTGCTTGGCTCCTCCTGGCTCTGCAGACCAGTCCCATTGATCCATCACCACTCTGCTGGGGGGTGGGAGGGATCTGCTCTCGCCTCGGTCCTTGCTGGACACCACTCTCTCGCTATCTGTTCCCTCAAGAAGAACTTTGTTCAGCTCCTTGTAGCTCTGAATGGAGACACGCTCTTCTGACAGACTTCTCGGGCAGTGACTAACTCCTGTCTGTGAGCTCTGAGCACATACAGTGTGAGCTTCTGTGGAGACTGTTGGTTAAATATGGGTGCAAGTAGATTGCTGGTGTGCGGGTGAGCCTGCCGAAGCACACCATAAAACAAAAAAGTATACAAAAAAAGGGAGAGCTGGAAGGGAATATCTGCTATTGGAAAAATCCTCTCTCGAGGTGAAATTTAGCAATGCTCTAAGGAAAGGTTGTGATGGGAACAGCACTGGTTCTGGCAATTCCATCTGTGGCACATCTTTCTCTACTGGAAGGACAGAGATGAGCTCTGCGCATGTGTGATTTATTAGGGATGGCTTCCTAAAACATGTGGTGGGGAACAGATGCTTCTTGCTTTATATCCCCCATATTTGAAGCCCTTTTAGAAAATGTTTCTTTGTGAAGAAGACTTGTTAAGCAAAAATCTAATTATAAAATGTATCTTCTGAGGCATATAACACCCTGTTTTCTGTACGTTTTGCATTTTCTTGTTCAAGACTATGGGTGTGACACATTCTCTCTATGATTTGCCTGTGCTCTGCCCATCTTCTCCATGGAGATGTTGCCAGAATTTGGGACTTTCTGCCCCCCAAAGAAATACTGAGGAGTTTGCTGTCTAAGTAACACGTTGTAGCTTGATTTCTGCTCTCTTATAACCAAATGCGAAGCAGTCTGCTGGCTTGCCCAGGGGTGGACATGTCCTCAATGTAGGACATACAGATTCTACGAATATACCTTTCCTGAGCCTTGGGTGACACTGGAGCCTTGAAAGATGCGACCCATTGCATCTGCTGTGGGGCTCACAGGGAGTTTGAGCAATGCTGTGTACAGAATCATAGAATATAATACAGAATCATAGAATTGTCCAGGTTGAAAGACACCTTTAAGATCATAAATTCCAACCATCAACCCAACACTGACAAAACCCACCACTGACCCATGTCTCCCAGCACCACATCTGCCCGGCTTTTAAATACCTGCAGGGAAGGTGACTCCACCACTGCCCTGGGCAGCTTGTCCAAGGCTTGACAGCCCTTTCAGTGAAGAAATCTTTCCTAATATCCATCCTAAAGATTATCCAGGTTGAAAGACACCTTTAAGATCATAAATTTCAACCATCAACCCAACACTGACAAAACCCACCACTGACCCATGTCTCCCAGCACCACGTCTGCCCGGCTTTTAAATACCTGCAGGGAAGGTGACTCCACCACTGCCCTGGGCAGCTTGTCCAAGGCTTGACAGCCCTTTCAGTGAAGAAATCTTTCCTAATATCCATCCTAAACCTATATTTATCTATATAAACGCTGGGGCTCTCAGTGCCGGAGGCTCCTCGCCGTTGAGGCGGGGGGACGCCAACCCCCCAGCCCTGGGACATGTTGGGCGTCTTTTCTTTGTTTTCTTTCCCAGTGAGGCTGCTTCTTTTTGGGGCCAGACGCTTTAGTGAGATGGATGGCAGGTCGGCGAGTGGCGGGCAGAGGAAGTCCTCTCCCCCTGGCTTGTTTACACCAAGGCGTTTTAGAGCAGCCATTTAGCTGCCACCCCGTCCCACCCCCGGTGACCAGCTGTAAGCCTAAAGGCCACCGGCAGGGCCGGGGGGTCGCTGATAAACTCACCCCCCATTTGGCAGGCAAGGAAGCCGGGATGATAAGGATGTTGATTTATGTTTTATCTGTCACTGCGTTTCCAGTAAAGCGGGGCAGCCAGCCTGAACGGAGCAAGGACTGTTATCACCTCTCCTTAGCCCCTTAAGTGCAGCAGGCTCTTTGGTGTCTCTCGCTGTTAATTAGAGGGTAAACAGGACGCCCAGCACTGGCCATTCCCCTCACTTTGCACAAAACCCGCAGATTTGGGGTCAGAACTTCGGGTCCCGGGGGAGACACATGCATGAAAGAGAGTCACAGAATCTTCATGGTTGGAAGGGACCTTTGAGATCATTGAGTTCAACCATAAATACACACAAAACTCCCCCAAAACGAAAAAAAAAAAAACCCAAACAGCAAAATCCCAAAAACCACACCCAACCCAACAATCTCGGGCACTAGAGCATGCCCTGAAGTGCCATATCTATACATTTATTAAATCCCTCCAGGGAAGGTGACTCCACCACCTCCCTGGGCAGGCTGTTCCAGTGCCTGACCACCCTCTCAGTAAAGTAATTCTCCCTAATATCTAATCTAAACCTCCCCTGCTCCAACTTCAGACCATTTCCTCTGTTCCTGTCATTATTCCCTTGGGAGAAGAGGCCAACACCCACCTCTCTACACCCTCCTTTCAGGTAGTTGTAGAGGGCAATGAAGTCTCCCCTCAGCCTCCTCTTCTCCAAACTAAGCATGCCCAGTTCCCTCCCCAGTTTGGTGGCTGTCCTCTGGACACGCTCCAGCACTCCTAGAAGTTCCTGGAAGTCCTTGGTGTTTCCTAGACTTGTTTCTATCATTTAAAATACATCACATGCCTTGAAGCAGAGGTAATGGCTGCCTTAATTGGAGATAACTCCACTCAAGTGGCCACAGTTAACGTTGATGTCAGCCCCGCACCTTGGGGTAGGAGTAGTCAACACAGGAAAAACCTGACAACACTCATTACGGGGGAAATAAATGTTGTGAATTATACGTATGATTATGTACCATTTTCCCCCCTCGTTTTGGAGGTGAGCATTATTTTTTATGAAGGCACTGTAGGATTTTTTTGCACATTATATTTAATGGCAAACACATTTTTAGTTGTGAGAAGCCCCACGTGCCTTTCTGGGGGCCAGTAGAAGTGCCGGCAGAGAAGAGGGTGGGAAAAGCTGGGAGAGAAATGTGAACATTAAAATACTGAAGTATTCCAGCAAAAAACACAACATGGAAAATCTGGAAAAAAAAAAACCAACCCCAACCCAACAAACTATAAGCAATTCTTGTTACATCCTATGCAAAATGTTAAAAATACAGCTTTCTGTTCCCTCATCCCCTACCGATTTTTTTCCCCTTTATTTCTCCCCGAGTATTTCATCTTACCTTTCAAGTCTGTTGTTATATTTCTTTCTAAACAAAACTAGAAAGAGAAAAAGAAGCTAGTTCCTGCTTGAGGTCAGTGGGAACTTTGCCATTGACTTTAAATAGGCCCAGAAGCGGGCCCAGCACAGCATTTTATAGCTTCCTTTATTTATCTTAGGTTTTATTTTGAGCGATGTGTCTTTTGTATGACTGCATTATTTCCACAGCGAACACCATAATAACGGCCTCATATACATTATTATACACACACGCACTGAACCAAGTGTTATTGATAGTTACACTCTTTCAAACAAGAGTAAAAGACAATTATAAAAGTACGGGGCCGGGATGCTGATATGGGGCTGGCTCAGTATAGGATGAGGGTTCTCTGTAAGTCCGTGCTCAGTGTCACTCCGTACCCATTTTCAAGTGTAAACAGGAATATTGTTGATTACTGGGAGACAGGGAAAGACAGTAATTAACGCTTTAGTCAAGGAAGGCCAGGCTGCAGTTCCTTTAATGTTGTTAATGATGCCTGTAGCCAATCTGTTCAGTCTGGTGAGAAACTGGCGGGGAAAAGCAGCCATTCTTCAAGACCAGGCTGAAAGGGGTTTTGAGCAACCTGGTCTAGTAGGAGATGTCCCTGCACATGGTGGGGCGGGTTGGAAGTTGATGATCTTTAAGGCCCCTTCCAACCCAAATAATTCTATGATTCTCCAGGCTGGGATGCAGTTCCATGCTGCAATTTTTGAGCTCAGCATCATGAGGCTGATGGGCCAAGGATAATAACATGGAGTTTGGCAGAAACATGGCTGATACCCCAGGATATTAGCCCAGGAGCACGCCGGTCATTTGTAACATGTGATTCAGAGCCACAAATGATGGTAGGGACTACTTCTGTTTTTTGGTGATGACAGTTATGAACCTTGAGTTCTTCTGAAAACTGTGTCTGAGGAATCCCCGAAGAGCCATCTCACACAGAGAGATAATTTATTGCAATTACGAGTGCAGTGTATTATGATCCTGAGTAGAACAACCATCAGTGCAAATAAATGAGAGAAATGAGGGTGAGTTTGCTGCAGAAGTGGCTGCAGCCGTGAATCAGACCAACTAGCCTCCCTCTGTCCTGTCAAGAAATAAGGTGGACCCCCAGCTGGACAAAAGCTGCAGTTCACACAGATCATAAAATCACAGAATGGTTAGAGTTGGAAGGTACCTTAAAAATCATGGAGTTCCAACCACCTCCCTGCCCTGGGCAGGGACACCTCCCACCAGCCCAGGTTGCTCCAAGCCCCCTCCAACCTGGCCTTGAACCCCTCCAGGGATGGGGCAGCCACAGCTTCTCTGGCCAACCTGGGCCAGGCTCTCACCACCCTCACAGGAGAGAAGTTTTCCCTGGGATCTCATCTCATTCTCCCCTCTTTCAGTCTAAACCCCTTCCCCCTTGTCCTGGGGCCAGCATCAGCCCTACCCTTCCCTCCCAACACCCATGGTGGGGCTGGTGGCACCGCTGCTCACCCCAAACGTGTTTCCCAGGATGAAAAAAGCATAATGGTAGTCGTCAGCACAAAAGTATTCTGTTGGCAATGAAATGCCACTCCAGCAACCTCAAGGAAAGGTCTCCTTGCTGGGAGGATAGCCCTGGCTGCAGCAGAGCAGCCCAGTATATTTGTTGAGCTGGAGCAGAGGAAGAAATTTTACAAATATGATATAAATTTTTTGTAATTGATACATTTTCCATAAACCATTATGGCTTCTCTCCAGTATATTTATTTTCCAAGTATTTGCTGAAAACTTTCTGCAAACTTATCTTTGGTGTTGATAAATAAGTTTGCCTGAATGCATAGTTTTCTAGTGGTTTTGTTATTTATTTGTGGCAGAAAAAATGCATCTCTTACAATTTGGATCTTACAATAAATATACAGCCTGGAAATGCCATATATTCTTGCACAGGCTTTAGTTGCTATTTTTCCAAGATTTCATAGAATCGTAGGATGGTTTGGGTTGGAAAGGACTTTAAAGATCATCCAGTTCCAACCCCCTGCCCTGGGCACGGACACTTCCCACTAAGCCTTTCCTACCAGTAAACTGAATATTCATGGAAAATGGGGTGAGAAAGGGTGTCAATAACACTGAAATAAATGCAGTGGTTTATTCAAGTCATTATCCAGGAACACTTTTTTTGGACCACTTTCCCAATTTCTATTAAAAAATAGAGACATAGGTCCTCCCATCCGTTTATGAGTTAAATAATTTAAAAAAAAAATGCTTTATTCCATTACATGGCCCCACATCCACTTGTTTGCCAAAAGAGAGTTTGCTGCTGTGCCCAGAACGGCTGCTGGGGCTCGGCGTTTGCAGCTTCCTCGGGCTCCCCGATACGCCATAAAACTCTTTATATTCACCGTAAAAGCATTTTTGCTCTGTTTGCTTAGTGACCGTGCACCACAAATATTCTCTTTACCGCTAACAACGAAATGAAAATGTTTGCAAAGCTTTATTTAACGCCAGTACCTAATGACTACCGTCATTAGGTTCTGAAGCGAATGTGTAGGAATGGAGCATTTCCCTCGTTTTTCTGGGCAGCAGGAAGGTGGTGATGGACTTTCCTGGGAGTCCTCTGAGCTGCACACACTCGGTGTCTGCTGCCTGTGTTTATAACTCTTTGAAGTTTGTTTATGGCCTGTGGAAGTATTGACGTGTGAAGTAAGCTATTTTTGAAGATTTTTTTTTGGAGCCTTGGTCGTATCTATTCAAGATCATGTCTTTATGCTGCATTAGAGTGAACTTGTTGCTTCTCCTACCACAGATCAGGCTGGTTTCTCCTGCACTGCTTTAATGCTGCCCATCATAAATATTGTCCCCACATTGTTGTTACCCAAAACGTGCTTTTATTATGGTTTGAAAACATTTGGAGGGCAAATATTTGCCTTTAGAGGAACTCTGCTCCGTAAGAGGGAATCACACAACATATTTTAGTTCATTTGAGTTGACTTCTGCTACCCCGAGGTAGATTTGTTTGCTGTTCTGCTGGCAGCTGGCTGCTCTTTGTAGAGGATACTTGGGATGGCCAAGCAAATCTTGGTGGCTTTCATCCCTTCCTTTGCTACTCTTGTTTGGTATCTTGCATGCAGAATGCATTTCCTGTGCCAATTCTTCTTTATTGCACTTGCAAAACCCGGCTCTGATGTGTTGCCAGTGGCAGTGATGTGCCAAGGGGTAAAATCTTGGGATTTGCTTCCCGGCTGCTCTGCTTGTGAAGCAGGGTGGGAGTTAGGCAGAAGAACCGTGGTACTCCAGCCCTCCCTTCCTCAGGAAGCTGATTTTTTACATGGTACTCCAGCCCTCTGACCCTCCCTTCCTCAGGAAGCTGATTTTTTACCTCTTCTAGGTATTTTTAAGCACATACTTCATCTCAGAATTTTTTTTCCTTCTCTTGTGACCCCAAAGCCCATGACTACAATCAACACAGTAGCTGGATTTCTTTGATGTCTAGACCTTGTTCCCACAGTTTGTGCGTGTAACAGGTTCTTTGGTTTGGTACTTTCAATTTACATATAAGTGATGAGTAATAGGTATATGGATACCTCGTTTTCCTACTTGCTAATATTCTTGCAAATTGAATACATTGGGATTTTTTTATTATTATGACATAATATCCTAATAATAGACAGGGTGCTTAGAAATAGGGTTTAGTGATGGGTTTTGTCAATGTTAGGTTGATGGACTAGATGATCTGAAAACTCTCTTCCAATGTAGGCAATTCTATGATTCTATGATGTTTTTGGTCTGTTTATGGATCACTGCTAATGAAGGACGTAACTCAGGAGCCTTCGGTTGAATTTACGGCTTCATGTCATTTTCCTGCTCTCATCAAGTGCAGGAACCAACACTAGAAGGAGACAGACTGGGAAAATTTTATTTCCCAAATACACGTCTGTGGCCTCTTGCATGACAAGAGTCTCACACTCCAAAAATTAGAGCTCTTCACCTTGCACAGCAAAGAGCTGCCCATCCCTGGAGAAACCAAGGATGGAGTGAGCCAGCACTGCCAGACCTTCTGCTGGTGGCACCACCAGCCATTCGGCTTTCCTAAATGGGCCCCAAAACCCCAGAGCTCAATAAACTGTCTGCACTGACAGGCAGCTTTGGGCTAAGAGAGTTTATAACATGCCAGAGCATTATCTTAATTTTTTTTTCTGGGATCTCTGGAGCAGAACCATCCTGAAAACTGAGAGTTTTGTGGAACGGAGATTTCTGAGGATTCAGAACAAAATCTTTTAAAATAACCATGAAAAACATCTCTACGTCTCTATATCTAGCCATAAATGCCTTTGGTTAAAAAGAAAAAGGAGTTGATTTTGGTATCTCTTGACAGCAGAAAGGTGATTTTTCTTTGAATTTTGAAAGGCATTATGCCTGCTCCTCTTCCTCCTTTTTACAGTGTGCAAATAGATGGTGTGTGTGATACTTTCACCCCATATTCTTCCCCAATATTCCCGTTGCAGCAGGTACACCCCTCTAATTCAATGAAGACAGGCTTCTGTGCACCGAGGAGCAAGGTTTGCCTTGCTCTAAATTTCCCTATTTCTTTGGGAAAGTGGCCAGCGCTACCTCATGCACCCTAAATTTAGAGGGGCCTCTGCTCGTCCAGAGCCGTTCAGAATATCTGGCACTATAAAATGCGTGGGGGAGATAGTTTTATCTCTTAAGCCTCCCCATCCCTAGCTTCGGGAATAACTAACTTTTCCTTTAAACCTGTAGAGACCGCATATGTTTTAGATTAGTTTCATTTGTGTTTTTGTAGGTTTTATGAGTTTTTTTAAATAATTTTCCTGTTTTCTGAGTAAATTATATGAAACATCTGCCCTAAATTTAATCTATCAAGCTCATAAAGGGAAAAGGCAGACGTTTTATGAGTGATATTATAAAATTTAGATAATTATCTTGTTTGTTTTAGCAGTTTCTATTTTGGTCTCCGTACAGTATTCTTCCATTAAAAGACAATTTTTATGTGGTGTACTGGTCGAGGGGAACAACCAGTGATCACATAAAATGTACATACAATAATGCTCATGTTAATCAGTAATACCCAATGCATTTTTAACTGAACTATATTTACTGTACGAGCAGAAACCTAATTTCAAGCCTGTTATATGCTTCTCGCATTAAAAAGGGAACAAAAGCCTCTGGGTAGACAGCGTGTAATTCCACTAACCTTCATTAGCCATGCTGCTTAGGCAAGTGCAAGTAGGACATATAAAATTATGCCTGAAGCAATGGATGTCAGGTGTCCTTGTGGTAGCCCTTTCCCCTGCCATCTGCGTTGGTGTGCTGAAGCTCTGCCACCCTCTATCTACTGAAGGTACAAATCTCTTTAAAGAAAGGCGGAAAAATGCTCTGGGGAGACATCACGGTATGTTCTTTACTAGAGATCCACCACTGTCAGCTGTCAAAGACAATCTGCTGTGCTGGTTTAAACCCCTGGTATGCCCTGATGTGGTTATTCTGGCTCCATATGTGGTTATTCTTGCTTTTTTCTTTGTCAAAAGTGGCTCTTTCCATTAACTTCGCAGGATAGAACCGAGCCTTGGAGTTAAGATCCAAAACTGATGAGAAAAGTTTTTTATTCAGGAGGAAATGCTGATGGTTCAGCTTCAAACAAAAAGCCTCTGAGGTTCTGTTGCCTATAGACCCCTGGGAGGATACACACCAAACCATCCTTAATGGAGTTGTAGGTGATCTTCCTTCTCTTGCAGCAGGATCATGGTCTTTCAAAGCTCATATGGATTCAGAATAATGTCCTGGTGAGACCCCTACCCTTCTGGGCAGGTTTCTGGTGGCACTTGTCCCATCCCTTCTTAGACCTTCTCTGAACTTTTCTAAGTGCGATATCCATTGTTATCTCTCTGCTGGTTTGCATCTTTTTTTCCGAATTCCCACAGTTTTTTGGTCAGCCGTGTGAAATCAGTGCGTCTTTCTGAGGGCTGTTTATGTGGCAGAGGAAGGTAAGAGAAACATGTGTGTTATTTCTCAGTGCAGAGAGTTCTACATTCTTCCCCTCTTTCCCCCCAAGTTTATATCAATGGATAGAGAATTCATTCATCTGGAACTTGCTAAGTGGTGCCAGAAGGCAATGGAAAATAATAGCAGGGCTACAGGCTCAGCTGTATGAATGATACCCAGTTTGTGTCCAGAATCTATTCGTGTCAGTTGGAACTTCAGGGTTTAAAAGATAGATTTTTTTTTTTTTTTTTTTTTTTTTTTTAACTTTTGTGTTAATCTAAAGGCTATGCCAGCATGGCTCTAGGGTCAGGAATTGGTTAAAATTCTGCTGATTCTCTCTGATGGGTAGAATATGTGATAGCAGGCATTTGTAGTTCATATACCACTAGTTAGGAATAACTGAATAATTCTCAGCAGATATATGAATGTTTTTTTTTCTTGCTTTCTGTTTGGGAATCCTTGATTTCCACACCTTCACCCATGAAACAGCTTTCTTTTAATATTTTTTCACGCTTTTTTTCACTACTTAGTGTTTTAAATTCTGGGAATTTTCAGTTAGCTTTTCTGTGCTATCTTTGCCATTTTTCCTGCTCCCCCGTTGGATAAACACAATAATTTTTAACCACCTTCCCGACCAGTGAGTTTGAATGAAAGAAGCACTACAGACCAAACAGAGAGGTCTGTGACCCCGTCTGGCTTTCGGGCTCCCACTACGAGCCGATTCATGATGAATTTAACCCGCACAAACCCATCATGTCAGCGAGAGGCAGTCGGGCTCCTGTCCCTGGCTCCTTGGCCAGTGGCCGGAGGGTGACAGAGCCGTGTTGCTCCCTCTGGCTTCTCCTGGGACAGAGGAGGAAAGGATTTTCCTTTTCACCAGCCCCTTTATCTTAAGCTGATCGTGAGACTGAGCAACAGGAAAATGTGGCTGCCTGCCTCAGGATGGGGCTACTTACGATTTTTCTCTGTTGCAGCAGTTTCTGACCCCTGAGAAACTGATGGTGTCTCCAACACGACACGCTGAAACAGCCACGTTTTTCTGTCGGCTCGTCCTGGGGGGCAAGAGCACTAAATGTGCGTGTGAGAAATAGGAAGGAGCAATTTTACCTCAGAAGCCGGGGAAGGAAAGGGAATTTAAGTAAAATGTTGGAGGACTCTGGGGCTTCTGTTTTGTGATGGTGTGAGAGGAGCCAGAGGGCAAGGGCTTCCCTCCTGCTCAGCATCGTTGTCCTTCCCCTGCACTTCCCACCAGGGAAGGGAAAAACATATTTTTGGGAGCCAGCAGGAGAGCTGGCTGGGTCTCCCCATCCTCCTGTATGTGTAAATCTGGTATGAGCCCAATCAGAGTGCAAAATTAAAATATTTTCTCCTTTATATGTTTTCCATAATACCATTTCTTTGAGGATTTGAAACGCCAGAAAGGATTGCCAGGCTTTCATCTGCTTGGCTTACACACTGATTGATGAGTTTGATAATATGTGTAGTTTAATGATATTTACGCTGTTTGCCCAGCCCGGTATATTAAGAGAATGTTGAGAAAATAGTAGACGTGCTAAAATCCGACGGTAACAGCTCATACATTAGTGGTGTTTCGTTGTGAACAAAGTCATTTTTCAGCCCAGTCATAAAGTAGCCTAAAAACAAGCGTGGCACTGTTTGCTTCAAATGAGCCCGTTGCCATGTGACCACCATTCATCTGACATCATTACTGACATAGCTTTCGTTAGTATGATATCTGATTAAGGCTCCCAGCCGTGGTGGAGCCAGACTAAGTAGTCTGAGCGAGGTGGCTGAGGCAAGTTAATGTGTCAATGTTACTGTTGGGCGAGAGCGTCTGCTCAAAGTTTCCTTCCGAGAAGGAGGACAGAAATGGTTGATGATCTTTCTAATGGGAATCTCCTGAAAATACTTGACGATCTGGTAGTAATTAAAGATGTGCTGAACCCCAAAGAGAGATGTAATCGGCTCAGGAAAGCATAAAGATACCGTTTCTGTGCGAGGGAACAAGCGAATATGACTAGGACCTAGAAAAAAGAGGAAAAAGGAAAGGAAAAAAAAAAAAAAGGAAAAAGGAAAGATAAAAGAAAAAGAAAGAAAAAAGGACAGTAAAAAAAAGAAAAAAAAATAAAGAAAGAAGAAAGAAAAATCATGAGCAAGAGAAATGCAATTGATCATATATTTGCAGAAACCAATTAATTAAATCTGTCTCGTGTGTGAATAAATGCCTGGCTTATATATATAAATAAACAATCAGTCTTTTTAAGGTCTAAGTTTCTATATTATAAAAGGTTTGTAAAGCTTGATGAATTCTCCTTTCCCAAGGAACAAATAATTTTCAACAGACACTGTCAGATACATCCGAGATGGGATGTTATCCACTATTTATGCTTTGGTTTTTAAAAATCCACAGTGATTAGTACCATACCTAGTAATTTAGAAAACTATGTTTTCTGCTAAAGTAAAAAAACCCACACATAATTTACTTTATCTCTATGTAATGGGATAACAAAAACTTTCTTTTGAAAACTCTGTTTCTAAAGTCTGATATTAACCTGTGTTCCAATTTTGGTCTTGGACAAGGAATTTTTACTATTGTTAGTCACTTTTTCCTTTTAAAATTACAATATGGTTGGTTATTTTCCTTGCACAGTTGCCATAACACTTGATATACTAATTATGCTTCGAACTGTTATGGGACTAAGACCCATAATTAAGACCTTCCAAGAGAGCCAGAAGCATTAACTTCTGATACCTGATGCTGAATCACTGCTCAAGTGATTTCGGAGCCCACCTCACACTGTCAAGGGTGACAGAGAAGCATAAAGCCCTGTAACTTCCAGTGGGAAGTGTGATTCTAGATCCGTATCTAGATCCCTTTGGGAAAAGAATTTAGGTAATTTAAAATGTAATTTTTAATATTAAAGAGAGGAGTTAAAGATTTGGCATGGGAAAGGTGTGAAACTCACCAATGAATAGATTACATAAAGCTTTAACAAACATTTTTAGGTCAAGGAAATTTTTAATTCTGATGCTAAATGATGGTCGGACCCTCCGTGTCTGAGCACTGGCGTTGCCTGGATGACCAGGAGTCAGCAGTTCAGGAGGCAAACTGCCATTTTTTCTTACAAGCACAGCTGTTGGCACCATCAAATGATACAGACCACTAAAAACCTCAAAGGAAAAATCCTGAATGATATCGCTTCAAGCAAAATCATTCAGATGAGTCCTTTGTTTTCCTGTATGAACATATCTGAAGAATAGATTCTATTTCAAAGAAATACTGAAATTTTCGTGGTATAGATTGCACACCCACATTCAAAATGTTTAAGGGGTTAGGCCCCAATTAAGATGGCCTAAATTCTGTATAATTTGGCCTGTGGCCAGCCAATGGGAAATACTCTGGTTGTATGTGGGGTTAAGTTGTTGTAATTTGGACATTAATCCTATTAACAGAACCAGTGAAATGAATGGATGGACTGAAACATTTAGCTGTAGTTTATTTTTGCAAGAAAGAATAGTAGAGTTTCTCCTATCTCCATATACCTTGTAAATATTTAACAAAAGATATTTGTTTCAGCTCAAAGGAGTAATGATAAAATCACTTTGAAATTGTTAGAGCAATGTTGAGCATTAATCTGCTATAGCCTTTAAATCACTGTTCTTATGTATTTAATCTTCTTTTCCTTTAATTAGAAATAGTTGTAAAGTGATAGATTCATTTGACGTTAGACTCAGCAACACATTACTTAGATGAAATCACACTCGAGAGTGCTGTGGGCTTGGCCTGAGCAGCTTAGCTGATAAGGCCCTGGTTTGTCATCTACAAGACAACAGTTCAAGACTTCTCTGATTTCTTAAGTCAAATTAATTTAGTTATGTCAGCTATGCTGCCGTACGATGATAATCCAAGCCCCTGGGATGCCAGGCATACTTTTACCTTCTTTGGCGAGACTGAAACTGTGTCAGAAACTCTGGGGGCAGCAAGAATTCGTTTCAGGTGTTGTAAGGAGACCAGAACATTTGAATTGCATAAATTATAAAATAAATGACAATATATATTGGCTCCCCCGATTCCACTGGTCTGGGATTTTTTTTCCCCTCTAAGACTCACTAAGACCAAGAGTGAAACACTTCCAGCCCACTTGAACTCTGGTTGGAATTAGGATCTATCTATTAAGTTTACTTAACAAAAAACCACCCAAGGAACAAATAATAAACCCCTCTGTGTGAGGTTCTAGTGTGTGGAACTGTCACAACTCAGCAGAAGGATCCAGTTGTGCATTTCTCAGATCATCCAACCTCTTCTAAACCATCCCTTGGAGGAGACGTGGTCTCCCCTGCAGAACCCTCTCTCCTCGGGTGCCCGTTTCCTCCCATGGATTTCCCTGGTGACAGTAAATCTTTCCAGGAGAGATATGAGGATAACGGAGCCCAAACGCTTGCAGAGAAAACACAAACATTCTTCTGCAAAAGTGACTCACTTGGGGAGAGATAAAGGGGCTGGAATTTTCCTAAGGAAACGTCTTATTAACTTATGTTTTCTGTCTGTATCTCTGTCAGAAAAAAGCTGTCGTTCCCGCTACTTCCTCAATAACTTCCATTTCAGACAAAAACTTTGCAGAGGGAGCAAGGTCCCAGAGATGTAAAACGCCTCCCAGTTTTGTTAAAGTGTTTTGCTGGGTAGGGAAACAGAGTCTTTTAACGGTCTCACTGATAAAAGCAATTCTCAGCATGAGAATATCAGAACATCCACTCGTGCAGGAATTGTTGTGAAGAATCAGACTACAACAAGTGCACATAAATTGTGCATAGATCGCCACCCTGAAGTAGCCACAGTGTTTAGTAACAGAAGTCAGTGTAAACTGAGACTCAAATAACTCTGATTCTGGAATAAACTCTCCAAATTTACATAGCATTGCATGAGATCTGGAAATGTTGTTACCATTCAGGAATATTAATGAAATAATGAAGCTGAGATAACATCCCTCTCTATTTTAATGCCAGGGGAAGCTATTTAAGCCTGAAGCAAAAGATTAAGATATTAGGGGCAGAAAGAGGAGTGCAAATAAAACTTTGAAAGTGGAGTTGACTGGAGTGACTCTATCAGTGTAGTCTAGTCCAGGCTTGAAAAGTCACTGATCTCCTGAAAATCTGCCACTGTCGTGTTATTTCCAAGAGGCCTTGATCCCTGGGAAGATGTATAATTGAAATTCTTATTCCCTATAAAAAAAAAAAAAAATGTGCTTAATATTAGTCTTCTCATGCAACTTCTACATTGACATCTCAGTTACCCGATTGACTCAGCTGGTAGCGTTGTTTGGGTTTTTTGCAATAGCCCCAGTGATGATCAAATTTCTCAGGAATGATTGTCCATAATCCATCGGAGCTTGTAAAACTTTTACATTTATCATAGAGCAAATAATCTGGTAAGAAGCCAAGCCTTCATTTTCCACCAAAGAATACTAAAAAGAATCCAATTCCTGGAATCTGATGCAAATGTGTTTTCCGTGAACTGCGCTGTATCCATGCACAGTTCAGAAGACGACATCAGAGAAGTTATTTAATGAGTAAAATATTGTTGTTTCTCCCCCTCCCTCCACTAGAATTCCACATATCAAGTTTTCCAAGACACATATGCTCTTTTTAATGACTTGAAATACTTTCCTAATGATTAAATTCTGCTTAGCTGTAGTAGGCTCTTCTAGACCTTCTGGAAGCCAATATAATGTATGCAACCGATGATAGGCTGTAAACATCCTTTTTAGGCCACTAAAAGCAATGCTTGGAAAACCAAATTGTCCGTACAAATTGTGTTTAACACCTTGTGTGATAATCAGTCCTAAAATTATATATTATGGCTCAATAAAGACATTTGGTGCTGAATTAGGGCTGTCCATGATGTCCATCTACTTGAAATTGCAATGTCTAAATTATTCAGCTGTATTTCTGCAATGATTCTGGGTCATGTGGAGTACTTTTTTTTACCCCTTGAAAATCAGTAGACTGCTTGACATTTAAAAGGCACTTCAGGGTTTGTGACACGGGCATCAGTTGTTCTATATGATGTGAATGTAGTGCTTGGTAGTGGTTTCTGTTTCCTCTACTTTTTCACATTTCTGTAACTTTCACGTTCAAAGTACAAGGTCATTTTTTATTGTCCAGCAGTAGACTACTGTTTGGTACTTCACATCTCAATAGCTTCGGGTGGTAAATACTGTGTACATACACAGATGATGGGATAAAAGGCCAAGCTGGCTGGAGGAATCAGGAGGACCTTTCAGGCATGTCAGACTAGTCAGGCATGCTGCAGGGACTGCATGTTGGATCTGGAGCCTGAGCAACCAAACTTGCCTGGGTTCCTGGCTGTTCCTCTGAGTTCAGATCTCCAGGCCTGGAGTGTGCCCTTCACCAGCTCTTCCTTCTAGTAATTCCTTTATCTACCCAGGAATCCTGCAGTCAATCCCATTAGGGCATTCTAGTAGAGTGGAGCATTCTCTCATGTTAGGATCTCCCTCTATTTTTCCTGCATGGCCAAGTTTCTAGTCTTTTCTGCTGTCTTGACTCTGGATCCCTGCTTTTAAACTTACTCTTAAAATTCTTCCTGTTTCCCATGAATTTTTCCTGCTCTGTACTCTGGGTTCTAGCTTTTTGCTCGTGCTTCCAAATGCACTTTTTCATTACTTCCCCTTCACCCCACATCTGCTGTTGTTCTGGTCCCTGCTGTTTATGGAGTTTTTGCTTCTTCCCACAGGCTGCTCTGGAAAGCCCTTTTTTTTAGTAGACTCTCAGCCATTATCTGCTCATGCATAAGATTAATTTGCTGCCTTTGAGGTATGCAGGCAGTAGAAAGGAGCAGTAATAGCATTAAACAGTCTGGAGAGCCTGGCTGTTCCCTGAGCAAGGTTTTTCTTGTGTTTTAAATTGCACGAAAATCAAAGCATTTGTGTCTATGGGTTCCTGGAACATGTTGACACTTAACAGCTGAAGCACTCCTGAGTTGTTGTCAACTTATACAACTGGACCTAGTGTTGGATTTTGCTTTACCGTGCCATTCAGAAGCTAATGGCATGATATGAAAAAAAAACCCAAATAAACATAAAATTGAAGTGCCCATAGCATAAATTTTATGTTGCATAATTCTCTCATATGACCGAAATATATCTTTTTTTCAGTCTTGTCCTGAGAACCATTCAAGTTCGCACTTTATGAACCATTCTGTTTTGGAGTTTGATAGTCACTTACTGGTATTTCAATTTTTTTTTGTTTAAATTTGGTACTATGCATATTAAGGTTAAAAAAAAAAAAGAAAAAACCCACCCAACCAAACAAAAACCAACCCACAAGTGAAAAACTGGACCTAGTGGTTTGCTTGCAGTACCACTACTGTATCAGTTTGGAATATCTTGGCGTTGGGCTGTAGTTTTCCCACATTTCAGAAGACACCATGAATGAAGAGCTCTGCACGGATCAGTTCATCCTCTACTTCATTATGGTACTGTAGAAATCCAGCTGACACCTGGAATCTCAAAGAAAAATAGAGTAGATCCATCTGAAAAATATTCAGAGGGAGGTGACAGGATGGGCTCAGAGCAAGAAGAGACTTTCTTAGAAAGAAAAAAAAATATTTTGGGAAAGGAACAGAATGGGGGAGGCAAAACATGAAAGAGACCCATAAAATTGTAACTAGCATGGAGAAGTCATTTGGTATTTCTTTGAATATTGGAGCTCAGGGACATCAAAGCAAACAGAAGGAGAAAAGGTTCTTCATGCGGTTGGGTAGTTCAGCTGTGGAACTCTTTGCCAAAGGATGTTGCAAAGGCTAAAAAAAGTCCATGGTTTGTGGAGAGGTTTGATGTGTTGGTGGAGGAACAAACTGGTGTGACTACACATGCAGAAATGACTTCTGGTTCAGGAAACCCCTTAACTAAAAAATAAGCAGATTTTGAAGCTATCTTCATTTTCCTAATCTTTTTTAAGTGGGCCATAGGTGGTGTACTCAGTATTATTTTCCTTTACTTTGTCACTTCACAGAATTGTCTGGCAGGTGATTTTTGGTTCTTCTAACAACCATATATCTACCCACCAATTTCATAAAAAATGTATTGTGTTGAAAATATTGTAATATGGAGGCTGAAGGCAAGCAAAAAAGGGAAGGAGAATGCAGCAGCTTGTGTGGACTTTACTATTATGCAGGAATTGAGAGAATTATTATGCTTACTTGAGCACATTGAGAGAATCAAAAGATCTTGGTTCCCGCTGACTGTCCGTTCTTGGTCGTCACGTTTCAACAGCTTGGTTGAAATTCTGTACTTTATAGGCTCATTTGAATGACAGGAATACTACATCCTTTGCCAAGTTTATACATTTGAGAACTTTTTGAACAGAGGCAAAACTGTGACCATGTCCCAGCAACGCAGAAGGCTGGTTTGTGAGTAAAAGCCCAAGCTGGGGAATCTACAGATGCAGCTGCTGGGAGGGTGTTTCCTGTTCTAGCTCTCAAGACAGATTTGGCAAGACGCATTAGCAGGAGTCTGGTCAGGAAAGCAGACTTTTTCCTGTGGGCTTCCAATCTCTGGAAGCTCTTGAAGAACTTGGTCGCTCAGAAAAATTAGCCCTAGAACTTAGCCTGCACCTATTATCTATTTTGCTTTGTGTTTTATTTTGTTTTAATGAGTACTGTTTGATAATGTGGTCTAGTAGTAAAGTTGGATTTCTTTTAAAGCAAGTTTAATTTTCCTTCTATCTTTTACGTTTTACCTACTCTTGGTTTAGTCGCAGAAAAGTAATTTTTCTGTATGCTCTTTCTTGAAAGTTTTTTTAAATTGAAATAAAACTCAAAAGGGAACTACTGAAAAAAAAAAAAGGAACAAAACTTAATACAGAAAGGTGCACTGGGATGGAGAGAGATACCTTTACTAACAAATTTAATGCTTTTATAGGTAACAAACCCAACTGGACTTATTTTTCCTCTACTATAAGATATGTACGTGTAGACTTTTAACTGCTTAGGCATTCTTCTTAATTTAGTTTTTAATAGCAAGCTAACACAGAACAGGAAATCAAAGGAGTTCAAGAGCTGTAAATACGAGTTAGAAGCTTTTTTTCTTGTAATATTCATCCTTGGGGAAAAAAAAAAAGAAAAAGAAAAAGAAAGGCTAAATATGTTCTTTCCTCTTTCTTTTGTCTTTTGAATTTGGGCCAATGTGGGTGTGGAATTTTGGTGCCAGCTCCAAAGTTTTAGTTCACTGTAGACCCGTTACTAATCTGCCATGTGTAATTTGGCACAATCCCTGGCTGGGTCTGTCTGCAGATAAGGAACGCGAAGCCAGCAGAAATTTCATCCAAGAGATGGCAAAAAGCATGTGGAGTTGTCTCCGGTGCTCCCTATTTAATTCTCAGAACGACATGGAAGAGAAAGTTGCAGTGAGAAGGCCAGGCAGGCCCTCACGGAGTGAACAAAGTCTCCAAGTGCCTGCAAGTTCTGGGAGGTGAAGGTCACAGGAGCAATATCGGGCCACTCCGAGTCTATGTCATAAACCGTCGATAAAGAGCTCTTGTGCGAGGCAGGCCTCGTGTTTTCTCTGCCTGTGTTTGTTTTTCACCGGCACCCCATCAATTCACAGTGCAGGGTTAATAAAAAAACCCACACGAGCCTCAAGGTGTTTCCTTTAAACGTCCTTGGAGGTTGAGTAGATGGACAAGACCATGCAGCTGCCCCGGTGCCCAGACCCTTACTGGTCTGTGCTCCTCAGCGCAGTGTGTTTTCACCCATACTGCCTATATCTGGCATGATTAAACTGTAGGGCTGCGTTTTTAATGAAGTTTATCTGAACAAAAATTTTGTGCGTAACATAAATCCCAGGAATCTGTCATGAGGGGAAGACCTTGAATCATCTTGGCCACACCACCGGCAGATCTAATCCTTCTTATCACCGCCCGACGAAGACTAACCCCCAATTCTGGTTAAAGGGAAGACAAAGCTCTTCTGTCTGATCTTCCTGGCCCTCGATTCATTTTTATTCAACTTTTTAAAAGGATATCTGTGACCTTCACTCTCGTTTTGTCTTCCTAAACATCTCCTGGCTGTCTTCAGATTCCATGACATTTTACAACATTGCATTTGGGCTGAAAATTCATATTAATAACAAGGTTGAAAGAAGCAAACTCTAATACCTTGGAATCGCGGCAGCCATTCATCAAGTTTAATTGCCATCAGGTCAACTTAAAAGATAGCAAATTTACCTATGCTGCATTACACAGTAAAGGAGTATTATATGGAAAATACCAGAAAGAGACAATTACTTTAGCAGGTGCACACTGGTTTGAGCTAATTTCTAAGCTAAAGAGCCAAGTTCTCATGTTTTGTTTTGGGGTTTTTTAACAACATTCTGAAAAAAAACCACAAGGTTTTCCATAGCTTTTATGACATTATAAAGGTGAAAATCCCAAGCAAAAAAAAAAAAAAAATTAAAAATATTCTTTTGCAAGTCAGTCAGTTTTACCAAGGATTTTCGTGACCATCAGAAAGTTTTGTATGTAAATGACAGAAAGCCAGGCTGATGCTGTTCAAACGTGGCTTTTTTGTACATGTCACTATGTCAAGATACAGATAGAACAACTGAAATGATTTGGTCAGTTGTCTGTCTGCTCCACAGGGCTCCATGATGTTTTATCTCCAATTCTAGTCATTTAAAAGGTCAAATGATTTTTTTTTAAAAAGAAAAAACAGCTAAAGCAGTGTGTCAGGAAGTGAGATAAGGAAAACCCTTTTATGTTTGAAAATATTGCCTTATCTTAAAGTTCACTTTTCATTTAAAAATAAAGGTCAGCTCTGAAAAGAACAAACAATATTGTATTATGGAAAGGAAGCAAATACAATTGGTGCACTTTTTTTCCAATGGAAGAATACAAGTATTTTTGTTTTCTACAATTGTGAGTCCATCACCTTTCATAACAACTGTGGTTTTATATCTGTCTACTCCCAAGGAACAGGCGATGGGACAAGAGGAGAAGGCCTCAAGTTGCACCAGGGGAGGTTTAGGATGGATATTTGGAAAAATTTCTTCACCCAAAGGGCTGTCAAGCCTTGGAAGAGGCTGCCCAGGGCAGTAGTGGAGTTGGCATCCCTGGAGGGGTTTAAAAACTGGGCAGACGTGGTGCTGAGGGACATAGGTTAGCGGTGGCCTTGTCAGTGTGAGGTTGATGGTTGGACTTGATGATCTTAAAGGTCTTTTCCAACCTAAATAATTCTATATTTCATATTTCTTTCAGTACTAAAGTACTGAATGGTCAAATAGATAATGCAGTATATCTGTCAGATGAGCAGTGTCTACAGAGTTCTTGGTCATCTATATACGGATAATATGGTAAAAAAGATTGATGAAGGTGTCTCGGCGTTGAGATCTTTGAAAAATTGTGTAGTAAAATCAAGAGTGTCTTACAATGTCTGCTTAGGAGCTACTGAAAAGGTATAAACATAGCCAAAAGCACATAGAATTGTGCAATTCCTGTTTGCACATTTGTATTGTTTCCAGATTGTTTTCTTCTAATGACTTTTCACCTCTGGTAGAAATCATTGTATTATTATTCATTCCAATGAAGCCAATTATGGTTCTCTATTATGGTTCCAGCTGAATTGCTTCCATTCAACAAAAAATATTCTGCAAATATTTTCTAGCATATCACAATAAGCAATTCTGGCAATTAGAAACTTTTTTGTGTGAAATTCCCATATACTTTTGAGAAATATCTCTTCTTGCAGACAAAATCTTCTTTATTTACAGGAAAAGAAAAATCACAGAAACAATGCTGGACTTATTTTAAAAGCTTTTGAATGATTGACTATGATGCAATCGTGTCAGATGTTACCAACACAGAATCGTAAACAACTAATAAGTGAAAAGAATTATTTTGAGTCATTCCGTTGACTTGAAAAGAATTTTCTATTAACCTTGATAGCAAATTCCATCACCTCTTTTTGTTTCCTCTGGAGGGACATTTTTAGATGAAGAAATAGGCCGTACCTATTTAATGAATTATCCATTGCAAAATTATTCCCTTAATTCCAGTCATTGTATCAAACCTTTATTATTGCCTGGGAAAAGTCACATACAATCTGTCAAGTACTCTAAGATGTTTACCATGTGAAAGAGGAAGGATTCATTTTGTTTTGTGGTGGAAAAGCAAAAGGAAACGTTTTTGCAGCAAACAACATCCAATCTTCCGAATTGGCCAAGTGAAAGTTATGATCCATCAAAAACTTACCTGCTTCTCTGTTTAGATTAGTGTTTTAGAGTAGAAAAATGAAGGATTTTCTTGAGGTCCCCCAAATCACAAAGTCTTACAAAAGAGAATGAAAAAGTGACTTTTTAACCATTTATATTGGTAGCAATGTCATGTTTCTCCTATTGAAATACAAGGACAAGTTAAAGCCTTACTTCTATACAGAGTTTCTGGTTTTTGCATTAGACATGTTTCATAAGATGCATAGCTCAGAGCTTCCTTTTTTATTCAAAATAAGGGGTGATTTTCCATCTACTTCAAATTGGACAGAACATGTCCGCAAGGTTTTAAATGAGGGACTAGGCAAATGATTTGGCTGAAATAAAACCGACCTGAAGCTTTGTGCAAAACTGAAACAGAACTATGTAGCTTGCAAAAATATGATTTAAAATAACCTACAAGTTCAATAGGTTGCTGTTGGGAGGTAAAAAAAAAAAATAATATTTTTGTCCTATTTGTACCAAAGCTTGCAAAAGAGTCTGCTCTACAAGGCCTACAACCTTATTTTGGGGGTGCCTGAGCTGCTTCATGTAAGCATCCAGAATGCATTTTAGATGCTTATTTAATTGACCCTCTAAACCTTTTGAGGTTTGCCCATCTCCAGTTTAAAAATCCTCTCTGGAGGGAATTTCTGCAGCTGTAAAGTCTCCAAAAGCACAACACCTGGCAAAACAACATCTGCCTGACAATGACGGGAGGAGCCTCTGTAAAGGCTGACATATGTGCACATACAATTGGTCTTACCTTATAGCAACAAAGCGTTTTACAGATTAGTGGACACTGGGGAGTCCCGATTCCTGACAGAAAAAAAATATGATGGCTTTTACGCTTTATATTACTGTGAGGTTGTATCCACAGATGGTGCAGGTACAATGTGTGCTCTGATGCAGCTGGCAGGTAAGGGAGGGAGTTCATTCCCATAACTGCCGCCTCCTGCTTCACAGCATTGGCTGAGATGGAGTTGTTGGAATTCAAGACCAGCATTTTGGTGGGATGTGGCTCTGGCTGGAAGCCTGTGAGCTCTGGTACTGATGCAGAAGGCTTCTGTTGATGCTTCCAGATGATGAAATACCATCCCCTGTCTCTTATGGCATCTCTTTGGTGAGGTTCGTGGGCACAATCTGTCCTGGTTCAGTCAGTTAGGAGACAATGAGCCGATTAATGGGGTTGCTTGGAGATGAATCAGCCAGAGAGCTCATGGAACCATCATAGAATCACAGAATGGTTTGGGTTGGAAGGGACCTTGAAGACCATCCTGTCCCACCCCCTGCCCTGGGCAGGGACACCTCCCACCAGAGCAGGTTGCTCCAAGCCCCCTCCAACCTGGCCTTGAACCCCTCCAGGGATGGGGCAGCCACTGATTCTCTGGACATCACCTTGTGCCAAATGGCCATGCTTTGAAGATAGGGGGAGTGAATTTTACATTGACACATTCCTGAAAACTCACAAAGGCGCTTTAATTCTGGACGAAAAAGGTCTGATCACAGCCTGTTTCCTTTTGTTGATCTTTGCTTTAAGGTTATAACAAAAATTCCAGGAAGTATTTGTACTTGGCCAAATTCTGAGAGCAGGACATGGTCCAGCTGACCACTAGTGGGACTGAAGGAAATGTCCCGCCTCCTAAGAGACAGGTTTTCTTCTCTTTTTTTTTCCCCAAGCAATGTATTCATCTAGATACCCAACCTCTATCCTCCTCTTCTCAGCCTGCCTGGGAGTTTTATACATGTGGGAGAAAGGGAGTGAGCTTTGCTAAGTGGTAGAAGACCCATACTGCTTTTAGGAGGACAGGGCTGAACTTTTATTAAGGTGGCTTCAGAGGAATTCTGGAAGAAAAGCTGTCAAGAGGAGTTGCTGAAATCTCCTAATAGGCCTAATCTAAACGGCAGGATGTCCATACATGTTTTTACCGTAACCTTCTTTCCCTGCTCTTCTTTTGGCATCTGCAACTCCTGGAAATGAACTCATGGGTGGTTGTACCACAGTGTGGGATTAACAGGGAATTATAACTACTGCGATGGTTCCAAAAGCACAGTTTTATGGCCTAGTGATAAGGAAAAAATGAGTCAGAAATGCAAGTTTGCACAGTTTGCAGTGGGAGGAACAGCAGGTCCTGCTGGGAGGACATAATCAAAATCATTCCCCACTTTCCAGGTTGGTCTTTTTTATGTTGTCTTCAACCAGTTTTACTTGGGGGGTGAAACTGTTCTTGTCCAAAAGTCTGCAGTGCACAGTCTGTAACATCTGAGCTGCGTCCTCCAAACCGTTTCCATGAAACCTTGTGTTGTGGCACAAACCTCCAGAGATTTCCGAAAGTGTGGTTGGGTGGTTTGGTGGGATGTAGGGTGAGATGCAACTCCAGCCTGGCTGTTGGACAACACCACCAGCAGAGCTGAGGGTCATCAAGGGGTAGAGCTGTCTTTTTAGCAAAGTTCTCCCAACGCTGTGCTCTGCGCTCCCTCTCTGCTTTTCTGCGTTCACTGCTACGTCTTTTTTAGATGCTGAAAATTCTGAAATCAGTTTTCTTTTCCTGGAAATCATTGTAAGTACTGAGGAGATGCAGGCTAGACTCCACATCTGGCATCCTGTAGCCTCTTGGGACTGGACCTTAAAGACCAAGGCCAAATCTTTTAATGAGAACTTGGGCGGTGTATTGTGGCGACACAACTGGCTTGTTGGGAGGTTTGTGTAACACCTACCAAACTGTATTTCCATCAGGTTACAACATATACACGCTTCACTAACGTACCTTCTATTCCATCTAACTGTACTTGATTTAACCCTTTCTCTGCTGGCCAGTGTTCTGGTTTTTTCTTTTTCTTTTTTTTTTTTTTTTTTCTTACTGTGTAAAATGTTTTATTTCAGTAGTAGAACGAATGATGTTTCTGCAAATCATTAGATTTTTATCAATGCTGGAAATAACTGAATAGTTTCAGATTAATATCCCAGTGTCAAAGACTGAGAGTAAATTTGTCACAAGCACAGGGGAAGGATCTAGGCAGAAGTAAAACTTCTCTGTTTCAGCAGAAAACTCAAAATCTGACTGAATAGCCAGACAAAATATTGGTCCCTTCTTTCATGAATGATGATGAGTTAAATTGACTGACAATATAGCTTCTGAGGAAGGCTAATAATTGTTAAATCATCAGATTAAGTCAGAAAATGGCAAAGGTACCAGTGAAACTCAGGGGAAAAGTAAGGGCAATGAACCGAGATTGATCATGTAATTCACAGGTTTTATCCTGACTTTGTTCAACCCAGAGAAAGAAAAAGTAGAGGATGGGAACTTCAGGTGTGGACTAGAAACTCTCCCCTGGGAGTGTGGGACAGGGTGGCTTAAACAGGGCAAAAATCATCCAGAAGTTGGACAGAACAGTTACACACTGCAAAAGGTCACTGGAGACCTCGGTGACAGGTGATTGTCCAGCCGGACATCCCTCATTCCTCTGGGCACCAAGAAGCTGCTGGTTTTTTTCCAAGCTTGGAAGAAGCCAGATGACTGTATGCTGGGACTGCTCCATGAGACTGGAGAAGGAGAAATCTGAATTGGTTGGACAGGATGCTTAATGTCAATTAAGCATATAGAAATGTGTTTGTTATGCTCAACTGTTCATTTAAATTTAAATATCGAACACCAGTACAACATTTTAAAGAACGGGTACTAGCAAATCTAGCCTCCAGAATGTTTTAGTTAAAGTTATTTTAAATAGTACTTACCCAAGTTTATATTTTAAAATGTTTCCTGTGCGTTGACTGCAAGATGTTTTCCAGAGCTTTCTTTACAGTAATGTGGAGGTCTAATCCTGCATTTTACTTTTTGAAATACTTGAAATAAGAACAGAACCCCAGGCTCTGCTTCAGCAAGGAGTTAAGGTGAGGGCTTAAAAAGAAAAAGGGCTGGAATAGCTGTGCATAATATTGCCTCATTACCCCTCCACCACTTCGGTCATGCCGCAGACATTTCTGGATGCTGTGGAACCATATTCCAGCTGTTCTCAGATCTTTCCCATTTCTGGAAGCCTGCCCCTCCTGCAGCTCCAAACACAAAAGTCCACCCACCAGAAATCCAGCCTTCCTCATAGAGGTCAGTCCCAGACTGACCAGAGATTCCACCAGAATGTCTCTGTTATTTTTTTTTTTGCCCCCATCTAAGGACCTTTGGAATTACAAAGTCAGGCATGGATTCATTAGCTCCAAGTAAGACCCCAGCACTTTAGCGAATGAGACCAGACGGAATTGTCTGTGAAGGTCCTTCCCAAAGTTACTGAGGTCTTCAGCCTCGGTATAGCCCAGCTGCAAATCAAAAGGATGTCAAAACATGCAATAAATCACATTTTAACTAGTCACAAAAAAAAACCCCAAAGAATTGAATGAAGTTGTTTCCTGGTCTGTCTATAATTTAGGCAACTTGCTTGATGACAACCAACAGCCCTGTCACTTTTGGATGTCACCAGCCATCACTTGCTTCGGCATTACTTCAGGTTTGAAGTCCCATTTTCCCTTTCCTTGCTCTTTCTTTTTTTTGGTTTAAAAACACTTCCTACCATGGTGTCTAAATACTTGGGAAAGCAGTCTCAAAACATCCAAAACTTATGTGGAATATCCCAGATCCTCTTTAAAAAGAAAAAGGACTAAGCTTTCGGAGTCCTCTTGAGAATCTGTCTATCTGCAAATATCTGATTCCTGGAGCCTCTAACCTCAAATCTACTCCACAGAACTCCATTGGATTCTTATTTCCAGTAACTGTTAGCAATCTTATATCCCACTTCATTTTTAGAACATTGCACGCTAAGTTTACCTTTACGTGGCTCGTGAGAACACATACTATATTGTTTACATAGGTTTGTGTAGTAAGCTTGTGTGTGCACCCACATTTTTTTTTTAAACAAAATTAAGCTGCTAAAATCAAACTATATTCACATAATAAGTTACTCTAGTCTAGTATTGTTGTTTTTTTTTTTTTTTTTTTGCTGAAGGAATTTGGATTTGCCACAGGATTTTTTTTGCAGGTTTGCTACGAGAGCACTGTGTTTAACTGATGGGGGTAAATTAGCTAAAAGAATGGCAGGATATTGGACACATTAATGTGCACTGGTTACACACAAGGTTTTAGACTTGTCCACCCAAGAAACAGGGAGCCGTTCAGCCTCCATATCTCATTTCTGGACCAGAGTCTTTCAAAAGAAGTTCTGTACTTTCTTGTGCTCTACACTTTTCTTATGGTGCAAGACGTTTTGATTCTTGTTCACGTAAGTTGCTTTTCTGATCCTGTTCAAAAAGGTGACTGTTCTCCACCTGGTAAGAAAATCTTTCAAAGTCTGTTAAGTTGATCAGTAGATGCTATTGGGATCAAATACAGGGGTATTCACAAGAATTTAAAGGAAATTATTATCATTGTTATCATTGTTACATAGTAATAAAAACTATGGAGTCCTCATTATAAAAGACCCAGGGAATCACTTATTTCTCCAGTATCATGATGCTAAAAACCAGACTCAATGTAGCATATTAGGATGTGTCATTCTCAGCCCTGAAGCAAAAAGACAAGAGTAGAACCCAGAGGTGACATTGATAAGGGGATTATTTTGCTATGCGATTGGCAGTGATATTCCTTTTTGCAAGATGACATTTTACCCAGGAGTTCATGAGGATTTTTTCTTCCCTTAAGAGACTTTTTGGCAATGTAGAACATCCTGTGTAGTCAGGGCTAAAATAACAAGAGCTCAGGGTGAGCTGCAGCTATCTGGCTGCAGATCTTTAGCCTACCTCTGAAAAACAGCACAGATTGAAAAAAACCCAACACCTTTTCTTCTAGATATTTTATGCTATAGCAGTTTTTCTAGGCTGATCTTTAAGAGGAAAGTATTACAAAACTAGAGATACCCAGCATGGCGAGCTGCTTACAAAATAATCAATAGCTTTGTGTAGAAAGAAGAAAGCAAAGTCTAGGATAAGGAATAATGTTCCTGGAAGGATTAGCAAAATCATCATGATATTCAGAGATTTCATTTAGCTATTTTTTTTTGCCAAAATTAATCTTTGTCCGAAGAACTTTACAAATGGTAGCGGGGTGAGTAACAGAGAAGCGGATAGAGACGACATGTGAGGGACTGTGGTTGCTTGCAGAAAAATTTTCTGTGCTTTGATTTAAGTTTTGTTTGCTGTGGCAGTGTTTTTCTTCATTTCCATGACAATAGCAAAGAAAATAGCATCTAAAAATTTGTTTAAAAGTTTTGCGTTATTGTTTCTTGGCCTGGAGTAAATAGGCACAGTCAGAGAGTGATGGTTATTTTCCGTGTGGATAACCCAGGATCAGAAAAAGTGTGGGAATACTGACCTATTGATCATTCTTTTCAAAGAAATGAATTTTTCTGTGCAACTCCTGATTTATTTTCATGTCTCAACAGTTTGCATGTAACTGCTACAATGAAATGAGTACAAGGTGGTGGGAAAAAAGGCATTTGACAGTTTCTCAATGATATATATTTAGAGAAGGATGATGAACACATCAGCCTGAACGGGCGTGGGGGAAGCTGTGTGTCCATGGACTGAGTCATAGAATCATAGAATTGTCTCGGCTGGAAGGGACTTTTCAAATCATTGAGTCCAACCATCAACCCATACAAAAGTGTGCACTGAATCAAACAGCCCTAACAGGGAACCAGGTTCGTTAACAGCTCTGGGAAACCAGTGCCTAATTTAAAGCAAAATAAATGGAAGTGTGATATATAATAGTGAGCTGTGTTAAGAGATCTTCCCCCTCATACTCTCCTTTACTTTTTTCTCACCTTTTTCCAGGGATTTGGTAGCTTGTAGTCCAGCCCATGTATTACAGTTAAAGTCCTCAGCTTTCGGTGTAAGAGAACCTCTGGATTTGTCTCCCAGGTTGGCCCTTAGAAAAAGGCAGCTCCTGCAAGGTCATAAAATCCTTAGGATGAGGGGCTTTAAAAGGATTGCCAGAATTATGGTTGGGGCAGTCAAAAGAAAGAATCTACTCTAAGCCCCTTCTTGGGGTTGGGGGGAAAACTGCCACCCTGCCAGACCTTCTGATGGCATTGGGTGGACTCTCTCGAAGGAAGATGACCTAGGCTGCAGAATTGCGTATTGTTTTCATCAGCAATCAGCCCTTGATGAGTATTTTTCCGAAATCCAGCTCTTAGGTAACAGAAAATGGTAGAACGTATTTAATTTTTGGAAGCATTCCATATTTACTTGCAATAACTGCCCTGGGAGACTCATTAATGCTTTAAAGCTTCCTATTAAATGGAAACCTCACAGTATTTTCTTTTTAATAAAATAAACTGAGAGGTGAAAATATTTTCTGTTTGTTTTTTAATTATGAATGCCTGTCTGAAAAAATTACTCTTAATTTGTTGGATTATTTTAGTTTTATGTCCTTTCACAGGCATGTAAATGAATAATGAAAAAAAGTGTAATAAAAGCAAACAATAATTATTCATATTGACCTGAGGCATTGAACGGAATAGAAAAGAGCCTAAAGAAACAGATTTCCTATAGCACTACTTTCTTAAGTATACTGAGGTAATTAGCTTTAAGAGGAGATAATTTCAGTTCACTGAGGTTGCTCTTTTAAGTCCTTCTGGGAAATTTGGATTTTCCATTGATAGTAGTTTTAACATGTCACGCTGGAGCCAGGGTGAATTAAAGTGAAGAGCTACACAGTCTAAACAAACAGTACTTCCCATTATCAGAAGCCTGACAACATAACAGCATAAACTGTGGTCACATGCCCACAAGTAATGCAGGAACAATTAAAAAAAAAAATTAACAAAACCTCACTGCAATCCATAAACAATATCTGATGGCTTTTACTGAGCTAACATTTCAAGCTGTCTTATTTTCCAGTTCAATGTGTTGCTTTCCTACCGGTCTTAAGAAAATAAACAATCTTCTATTCTTCCTTCTGATAAAATGGTGACGCATTCTCTAGCAGTTCCTCATGAAAATAGCTAACTAAATCCTCAAAAGCATCCATAAGTAACAGAAAAACTGCAGTTTTTATCCCATTTTGGTGGTTAGTTAGGATATTTACAATATATATTTTTTGTGGGTAGGCATCTTTTAGTAATGTATTTTAAATATTGAAATTAATATTTAATCTACGATTTACATGCCCATGTTACCATGTTACTTTTTGTACCCAAAGACACATTGTCCATTCTAGATTTTTCCTACTACTACTTTGGATGTGCCTCATAATAATTAATGTATCAATTCTCTTTTCTCATTCTGAGAGTGGGTCCAACAATTTTGCTAAACCTTGCCTGTGTTTCCTCTGCTCATCTCCTCCAAAATCATCATTTTGTTTCCTCGCATGCTGTGCTCTGACTAAAAAGGACTTAAAGGGTCTGATTACTGTGTGATGTGAAGATCTCCCGCTGTTTGGCATGGTTATTCCCGTCACAGAGTGTCCTCATTGTGTGTAATTGTAGATGGAGAACTGAAGCACAAAGTGATTAAGGGCTCTGACTCATGTTCAGCAAACGTAGAATCACAGAATGGTTTGTGTTGGAAGGAACCTTAAAGATCATCCAGTTCCAACCCCCTTGCTCTGGGTAGGGAATGCCCCTGTACTGTTTGGAACCCCCCAAACATCTGATGCTGGTTTAGGTGTCACCTCCCTCACTCTCTGCAGGTGTGTGATACTACCCTTCTGTGAGACGCCTGTGCTCCCTTAGGAGGCTCACGTTGGACCTCTTTTACTTCAGTGGTAACTTCAGACCATCTCTGGAAGGTAGACAGGAAAGCTTGGGTGCAGACATCCGTGGCAGCACATCCCAGCTCGTGCCCCTGCAGGCTCGGTTGGCCATTTGGCCATCACACCATGATGAGCAAGAGGATGAGGCCATCTCAGCAAATAGGCAGTGAAGAGCCAGAGGACAGCATGTGTTTCAGCATCCAAACAAATACTATAGCTACTGACCTGTAGCCTCTGTCCCTGGAATCCCTGAGAGTGGAGCCAATAGGACGAGGGGGAAGGGTTTGACACTGAAAGAGGTGAGATTGAGATTGAGATGAGCTGTGGGGAAGAACTTGTTTGGTGTGAGGGTGGTGAGAGCCTGGCCCAGGTTGCCCAGAGAAGCTGTGGCTGCCCCATCCCTGGAGGGGATCAAGGCCAGGTTGGAGGGGGCTTGGAGCAACCTGGGCTGGTGGGAGGTGTCCCTGCCCAGGGCAGGGGGTGGCACTGGGGGGGCTTTAAGGTCCCTTCCAACCTGAACCATTCTATGATTCTAAGTGTATGTTGCTGCAGGTCTTTTCTCATTTAAGTTGTGTTCTTCACTTGTGCCTCTGACTAAGTGGAAGTTAAATGCTGAATTTGATGACGATGCCCCTTGTACATTGTCCTGTTCTTTGTAGCCATAGACAAGAGGCACTTGATAAAGACAGTGACTCCAGGAGATCCTTAACTGGAGTTTAAGCAGAAGGAGAAGTTTTTCCCTCCCCTGGTAGTGTTTAAAGATGACTCTGTAGCACACAGAGGGAGCATATGCTTCTCGCCATGAAGCCGTCCACCCTGACGCCGCAGATAAGAAAGGCTGTGAGATCTCTTCACGTATCACCTTGTCCTCTCCCAGCCTCAGTGTTGAGATAGATTGTTTTCCTAGATGCTGTTTGTTGATCACACGTGCGTGGCCAGCTGCGAAAGAAGTGACTCTGGAAAGTGTCTTGAGAATTTAGGCCAAAGGCTGCAGAAACATCACTAGGAACTACATGGGGAAAGAGAAATCACACAATATTATTTTCAATTTGGATACTGTTCTCAGAACTGTCTGACCTGGTACAGAGCCTGATAGTGTTGGTTCCCTGGATTCTTCAAAGTACCAGCACTGCAGAGGCAGAATTTAGAGTGTTTTATTAATCTATTTTTAATCATTATTTTTCATTTATAAATCTTAAGGATATATTTCAGTGTTTTTTCTGATTTGGATTCCTCCTTTTATTTTTCACATTGTATCAGTCAACAGCCTACACCTGCAAGAAATTATTATTTATGTCTTCTAATGAAAAATAATGTTTGGAAAGGAAAAATGAGAGCTGGAGACCTCAGATTATGCCTAAATAAACAGTAGTTTCATGGTTTTTTGCCTTACTATAAAAAACATTGTAAGCAGCATTAAGTTAGAAGGTGGTTGTATATTGTTATGGTGCCATCGTGGCAGCCATTTTTAAAAATAATAACATTTTTTAAATTTTAAAAGCCTAAGGAAATTAGATACCCATCCCATTTTAGAATGACCTGAGTACTAGGAGCAAACATTTTACCCGGACTTCTACAATGAAGACCAGATGCCTTTCTAAATACTGTGCTGTAATTCAACCATATTTTTATTGGACAGAGTACAGGAATTACAGGGTGAAATTCCATGGTTTCTGTTATGTAAGAACTGGGACTACGTGATGGTGCGATCCCTTATGTCACTAAAATCACTGAATCACTGAAGATCTCATCCCGTCTTATTTACTCAAATTTCACTTCCTTGGTTCTTGTGGTATCGTAATCCCACTCCATCTCCAGCCGCTGAAGTAAGTTCTGGGGAAAACTTTGTTGGCAAGATGTAGATTTTTTTAATGTAATGAACAGGAAAAACCCCAAAACCTTGGAAAAACCTTCCTGTGGCATTTCCACTGTGCTTTATATGCTTATTTCACTTCAGGAGCAAGCTGAAGGGAACGCATATCTGTGGTTTTGCATTCACTTTAATGCTGTTATCACCAGGCAATAAATCAAGGAATTTCTGCTGGGTTCCTATCCTAAGCATCAGCTTTATCAGCAAAATCGAGATACTGATAAAAAGAAATAGAACCTATTTCTAAAACGGGACTTTCACGAATTTGCAAATGAGAGTGCCTATTGAAAAACAGTTCCAAAATCCTCAGCTTCGCTTCTGAGGGGCTTCACAAATTTTCTTTAGCGCTTGGAATATCTCTCTTTTCCATTGGTCAGCATTCTGAAAGCGTGTTATTTATTGAGTCCAAATGGTGTCCAAACTTTTGAAGAACTCTAATGCCATTAAAATCTCTGCACTTTTAACCCACATTCAATTATAAAATGAGTTTTAAATGGCTTTTCTTTTTTTTTTTTAGGCAGGACTGTTCAAAAGGAAGAAAATTGGAGACCTGTGCCGTCTGATATAAGACTCAAGAACCAAAAAAACCCCACCACCCTACCAAAACCGGACCAGTAGTGACCCGTGTCAGTGGGAAATGGAACAAAACAATAGGTACAGTGTGACCTCTCGGCGCTTTTTCCTTGGGGTGTGTTGGAGCCATTGGAAATCTCGGGTACCCTCTGCTGGCCACGCAACCCATCTGTAGCCCCGGAGCAGGGCTGCCAGCCCCGGGGATGCTGAGAGCCCAGCCAGCAGCTTGGAGCAAGAGCTGCCTTCACTTACATCCTGTTAAAACAGCAAAAAAAAAAAAAACCCCAAACAAACCCAAAAAGAATATATAAGGAAGTGGTAGTGGGGAAAAAATGTCAGGCTACTAGGGGAGTATTATAAAAAAGAGCATTGCTAATTAATCTATGTGATGTTACAGCTTTTAAAGGATTTTTAAATACTAAGTCTCCTTCCAGGGGTCTTTTTCGGAGTGTGTTGTGCAGCGCTATGAACCCCCTGCTCCTGCCGTCTCTTATGGATGGTGTGGGGACTCACCGCTGCTCAACGGGAGGCGTGTGGTGTGTTTTCATGCTTTTACATGAAAAAAATAATGCAGATACGTTATTTCTTTGAAGTGGAGCGCTGCCTCCTGTTGCAGAGGTGCCCGAGCTCACTTTTAAGCAGAAATCAGTGGAGTAAAACTTTGTTTTATCCCTTCGAAAATAATGTGTATTCGGTGCCTCGCAGTTCACGGGGTTAAAGAGGTAAACGGTTGGGTGTATACCGTAGCCCCCCCGCTAAAAAGAGGACAATAATGATGAGCCGGCCACTTTTGCAGAGGTGGAGAGTAACTAGTTAGAATAGTTAATCTTTTGAGACACGTCCCTGGCATTAAGTGGATTCTTTCTCGGCCGGGGGAAGGCGCAGCAGCTGGATTCCGTCACCCCTGACTGGGGCGGGCTTGTTAGTGTAGGATGACCTCTGGAGCACTAACACAGATAATACTGGCACCTCTCCCCGCTCTAATCAACTACCAGTCTGAGCAATTCTGCAGGAGATGGGGGCATTAAGGCCATATTATTCCAAACAAAATTCAGTGATGGTAGCCGAGTATTGTGACAGCGAAAGACAGATTCTGCCTTTCCCACCAAAGGTTTTTTCAACGCTGAATTTGGGGAATGGGCTGTAAAAACAACACAGCTCCGTATTTTCTCCCTTTCCCAAAAGCCATGTTTTGCAAAACTTGAACTGTTTGTGTCAAGTATGTCTAAGCTAAAACTCTCACAGTTTTACTGCCGTATATAAAACTGTTCATTGCAAACATACACAGTTAATGTGCTCTCTCGACGTCTCCTTCCACACAGATTAGAGCTGGCAGGAAAACAAAGATTTCTGGGAATTTAACTGGAATGGGAAAGCCTCAGGTTCAAGTTACTTCTCGGTCCTGTCCTGTTCTCGAGCAGGGCATGGAACAGGGGTCTCCTAGATCCAAGCTGACTGCTCTAGGGGCTGGACCAGGTGCTGCTTTGGGGTTTCAAAATATTTTTGATCAAATATATATATACGCATACCATATTTTGACCATTTTCAAAGAAACTTTTTTAAAACTGGCCGCTTCTCATGATGCACAACAACTTTCACTGAAAATATTGCCTGTTGTGAAGTCTGAAGTCATGGCTAATATTGCTATTTGGACTCAGTGATCTGAAAGGTCCCTTCCAACCCAGGCAACTCCATGATTCTATGGAAAAAAGCAGTCAACAAAGTGTTGTGTGCAAAGTGCAAAGTAGAAGATGTTAATTTTATAAGCAAGAGCAATTCTGTTAATCCTTATCATTTATATGGGATTTATTAGAAAAGAAGCAATAGCCAAGCTGTCAACCAATTTTGGCTTGCAAATATAAAATGTGCATAGTTTAAAGTGCAAATGGAAATAAGGTAAACTTCAGAACCATCACAATTTTTGCAGCCTCCCCACTTTGCTGATTAGGTAGATGAGGTTTCAATCAGAGATCCCCTGGGGCACGTGGGTTGGTGACTATGAATCTCTTGCCCCTGTGGTCACTGTGACCCATCTCTTTACACCCATCATTGCCTCTGCTGGTTCTGTTTCTTCTCCCATGGACTCCCTCAGAGTGGTTTCTTCTGGCCCCTGTTCCCTCTGGCCCTGGCAAGGCATTTTCCAGATGGGACATTGTCAGCAGGGGGAGCGGCAACAGCATCGGAGACTCTCCCACAGGGGCCACGGGGTCTTCATGGGAGGAACAGGGACAGACTGGCCAAAGCTGGAAGAGAGAAATTTGGCCATTCAATATAGCAAAGACAGTTCCATGCTGGAAGCTGTTGACTCACATGGAAAAGATAGAGAACTCATTATATTCAAATGGAAAGGGAAAGACGTCAACCTATATACGTATTAGAGGTGCCATAAAAAAAAAGGCAGCATAGGAACTGCAGGATTGTGCTTGAGATCTTTCCCCAATTTATGTTTAAATTACCTTTTTTTAAGATATTATTTTTTTTTTTTGCATTCCTTGTTCAATGTTGCTCTAGAGAGTTAGTTCTTTGCTGGTGAATTTCAAGGCTATCAAATCATGTTGAGATTGACCAAATAAAAAATAAACCAATTTTGAATATGCTGGCATTGAAAGAAAATAACTCGGGTAGTCTGCAGTGTCTGGACATGCTGTGTCCTTGGCTTTTGTGAGTCATTGTTTTCTGGCAACCAGACAAGGCTCCCAGAGCTTTGGCATCGGCAATGCAGGTTGGGGGATGGTGGTTGGTTTGGTACCAGAAGATGTTGGCTGATGTAGGTAGATGTCTTCTTTGCTCATGTTTACATCCCACCCTAAGTGCTTCTTGTAGCACACCATCAGAACACACCACAATTGTTTTAATGCATTTTTTTTAATACATAGGGCAATGGAGCTGGTGAGGGGTCTGGAGCACAAGTCTTGTGAGGAACAGCTGAGGGAGTTGGGGGTGTTCAGCCTGGAGAAAAGGAGGCTGAGGGGAGACCTTCTCACTCTCTACAACTCCCTGAAAGGAGGATGTAGCCAGGAAAGGTCTGTCTCTTCTCCCAAGGAACAGGCAATGGGACAAGAGAAAATGGCCTCAAGTTGCACCGAGGAAGGTTTAGGATGGATAGTAGGAAGAATTTCTTTATGGAAAGGGTTGTCAAGCCTTGGAAGAGGCTGCCCAGGGCAGTGGTGGAGTC